>NC_092240.1:48772494-49002494 GCF_036320965.1 Panulirus ornatus | reverse complement strand
TTGTCAGAGCAGGAATGAGTAGTATCTTATATATATGTATAATAAAATGATAATATATTTATTATTTATTATACTTGATAGCTGTTTCCTGCGTCAGCGAGGTAGCGCAAGGAAACAGATGAAGAATGGCCCAACAAAGTATAAAGAAAAAAAAAAAAATATATATATATATATATATATATATATATATATATATATATATATATCCTTTCTTTCTTTCAAACTATTCGCCATTTCCGGCATTAGCGAGGTAGCGTTAAGAACAGATGACTGGGCCTTTGAGGGACTACCCTCACCTGGCCCAATTCTCTGTTCCTTCTTTTGGAAAATTAAAAAAAAAATGAGAGGGGAGGATTTCCAGCCCCCTGCTCCCTCCCCTTTTAGTCGCCTTCTACGACACGCAGGGAATACGTGGGAAGTATTCTTGCTCCCCTATCCCCAAGGATAATATATATATATATATATATATATATATATATATATATATATATATATATATATATATATTTCTTTTCTTTCAAACTATTCGCCATTTCCCGCATTAGCGAGGTAGCGTTAAGAACAGAGGCCTGGGCCTTTGAGGGAATACCCTCACCTGGCCCAATTCTCTGTTCCTTCTTTTGGAAAATTAAAAAAAATGAGAGGGGAGGATTTCCAGCCCCCCGCTCCCTCCCCTTTTAGTCGCCTTCTACGACACGCAGGGAATACGTGGGAAGTATTCTTTCTCCCCTATCCCCAGGGATATATATATATATATATATATATATATATATATATATATATATATATATATATATATATATATATATATATAATATATATCATTCCAGCACATCCATCCTCCTGCGCACAACTCTATCCATAGCCCACGCCTCGCAACCATACAACATTGTTGGAACCACTATATATATATATATAATAATAATATATAATATATATATATATATGATATTTTTTTTTTTTTTTTGTCGCTGTCTCCCGCGTTTGCGAGGTAGCGCAAGGAAACAGACGAAAGAAATGGCCCAACCCACCCCCGTACACATGTATATACATACGTCCACACACGCAAATATACATACCTACACAGCTTTCCATGGTTCACCCCAGACGCTTCACATGCCCTGATTCAATCCACTGACCGCACGTCAACCCCAGTATACCACATCGATCCAATTCACTCTATTCCTTGCCCTCCTTTCACCCTCCTGCATGTTCAGGCCCCGATCACACAAAATCTTTTTCACTCCATCTTTCCACCTCCAATTTGGTCTACCACTTCTCCTTGTTCCCTCCACCTCCGACACATATATCCTCTTGGTCAATCTTTCCTCATTCATTCTCTCCATGTGCCCAAACCATTTCAAAACACCCTCTTCTGCTCTCTCAACCACGCTCTTTTTATTTCCACACATCTCTCTTACCCTTACGTTACTTACTCGATCAAACCACCTCACACCACACATTGTCCTCAAACATCTCATTTCCAGCACATCCATCCTCCTGCGCACAACTCTATCCATAGCCCATGCCTCGCAACCATACAACATTGTTGGAACCACTATTCCTTCAAACATACCCATTTTTGCTTTCCAAGATAATGTTCTGACTTCCACACAGTCTTCAAGGCTCCCAGAATTTTCGCCCCCTCCCCCACCCTATGATCTACTTCCTCTAACATGGTTCCATCCGCTGCCAGATCCACTCCCAGATATCTAAAACACTTTACTTCCTCCAGTTTTTCTCCATTCAAACTTAGCTCCCAGTTGACTTGACCCTCAACCCTACTGTACCTAATTACCTTGCTCTTATTCACATTTACTCTTAACTTTCTTCTTTCACACACTTTACCAAACTCAGTCACCAGCTTCTGCAGTTTCTCACATGAATCAGCC
The DNA here is from genome assembly GCF_036320965.1 of Panulirus ornatus. Taxonomy (NCBI): domain Eukaryota; kingdom Metazoa; phylum Arthropoda; class Malacostraca; order Decapoda; family Palinuridae; genus Panulirus; species Panulirus ornatus. The sequence goes on along the minus strand of NC_092240.1, from coordinate 49,000,602 downwards.
ATCAGCGCTGTATCATCAGCGAACAACAACTGACTCACTTCCCAAGCTCTCTCATCCCTCAGACTTCATACTTGCCCCTCTTTCCAAAACTCTTGCATTCACCTCCCTAACAACCCCATCCATAAACAAATTAAACAACCATGGAGACATCACACACCCCTGCCACAAACCTACATTCACTGAGAACCAATCACTTTCCTCTCTTCCTATACGTACACACACACACACACACACACACACACATATATATATATATATATATATATATATATATATATATATATATATATATATATATATATATATAATACACATACATAAACACCCGTACACACACACACATACATACATATACATTTCAACACATACATACACAGATATATACATATACACACATATTCATACTTGCTGCCTTCATTTATTCTCATCGCCATTCTGCTACACAGGAAATAGCTATGATGATAATAATAATAATATACATTATATTAGATTATTATTATTATTATTATTATTATTATTATTATTCTTGATCACCATCTCGTACGTCAGCGAGGTAGTACTAGGAAACAAGAAGAATGGCCCATACATGCACATATACATACATTTACATATCACCATATATATACATATACGTACACACACACACACAAATATATATACACACACATATACATGTACTTGCTTGCCTTCATCCACTCCCAGCACCACCCCATCCCACAAGAAACAGTGTCGCTACTTTTTTTTAGGCAGTACCAAGAACAGATAAAGAAATGGCCTCATTTGCACACATCTACTTTCATGCTGTCATGTTTAATGTATGGAAATCAAAGACCCCCATCCACAACCAGACCCTGTAGACTTTCTGGTTTCCCTTAATTTCCCCACATTCCCTGGTCAGTGCATTGATAACACATTATCCCCCAGCATACCACATCGCTCCAATAAGCTCCATCCCTTTCATGCATCACTTCCTCCTTTATGCTCAGGCCTTGATATTCTTAACTGCTACCTTCCACCTCCACATAAATTCCTTCTTTTCCTCGTTCTCTCCATTTCTGATATGTACACCTTCATATTCGCCCTCTTCTCACTTATCCTTTCCATGTGTCCAGACCATTTCATCGCAACCCTTTCAGTGCTCTCATACATACTTCTCTTACTAACACACCTCTATCTTACCCTGTCATTTCTAATTCAGTCGTCCCTGGTCACACCACATGTTCTTGGACATTTCATTTCCATCATATCCACCATCAGATTATTTATAGAGCCCACACCTTGCATCCTTATAGTGGCGACAGGACTATAAAACCATCATGCATATCCATCCTTGCCCTTGAAGACAGTAACCTCTCTCCTCACATTCCTCAGTGTGTCCAGGACCTAAGCCCACTGATTCACCCTATGTTTCACTTCAGCTGTCATAATTGCATTCCCAGACATATCCAGTCTCAGGTATCTAAAACACTCCGCTTCCAAGTTCTCGTCATTCAAACTCACACTCCAAATGACCTTTCTTTCTTCACTGCAAAACTTGATAACCTTGCTTTTATTCACATTTATATATATTACCTAATTCCTGACCCATGAGTCCCTTTTGTCAATGTAAGGCTCTGCAGCCAGTGTTTGTTCGGAGTTCACAATTTTGTGTGGTTTGCAGTTTTGTATAATTGCTTTTGAGAGGATGGGAGACCAGGTAGGTGAGGCATAGCTTAAAGTGAAGAGGATGAATTGTTTGTATTGGATATTTAGGGATTTGTTGTCTTATCCAAAACAAGTGCCAGTTGGTGTTCTAAGAGACATTAATTTGTGTGTGGTTCTTATGTTGATGTTAATGGTATGGAGGGTGAATGTTATATATGTCATGTTGCTCAGTGGGAGAGTGTCTATTCAAGGTGACTGGAGGGTGTGAGCTGCAGTCATAGAGTGTTTAAAGATGTGGGAGTGCAGATATTCTGTTCTTGTTGAGCCAGTTATGATTATGTAATGTAGTGCTGCATGTTATTTTTATTGTGGTGTCAGGGTGTTGCATTGTAATTGTGTGGACATTTACCTGTGTGAGCACCTTCATGCTGTGGTTTGATAAAGGTAATGGGAGGTCTTGAAGGAACTCCATTGTAGAATTGAAATGTTTTAAAGGTGAGTCAGCTATGAAATAGGCCAAAAAAAAAAAAAAATAATAATAATCATAGGTGGTGCTATCATTTGTTCGAGGATGTCGAGGTACAGTGCCAGTGATGTGCATTGCCTCTTGTTACTGTACTGGAGGGAGGGGTTGTTGTTGGTGTAAGCTATCTTGTATTGTGGATATGATGTGTTACGTAACTGTGTAGCATGTTGGTATAGTGGTTGGGTCTGCATCTTGTTTAGTGTGGTTGGGAGTGGGATGTTTTCTTCGATTTTGTTTTGGATTATTTTTTCACAGTGAGGATGCTGAGAATAGAAGTGATAAAAGGCAGAAGAAAAAAGGGAAGCTGGGAGTTCTAGAGACTTCTAGGATTGGTAAGTTTTCAGGTGCTAGGAATATTTTTTGTGGCTAGGTGTGGTTAAAGATATATATATCATTTTTTTTTTATACTAAACTTACCCTGTGTAAGGTTACACTCTAAGTGAAAAAATTACTCTGGGCACTTCTTTATCATCAGGATTACAGCCTCATCAAAGAACTTTCAACCCTAAAGGAGCCCATAATTTTCCTGAAAGTAACACAGCCTTAGTGCTTAAGTAGCTTCTGGAAACAGTTCCTGTGGTAACACCAGGACCCTTAGATTATGGGCAATATATATATGTTCAGCCATATATATATGTTCCTTCTTTTGGAAAATTAAAAAAAAAAAAAAACGAGAGGGGAGGATTTCCAGCCCCCCGCTCCCTTCCCTTTTAGTCGCCTTCTACTTCCCACGTATTCCCTGTGTGTCGTAGAAGGCGACTAAAAGGGAAGGGAGTGGGGGGCTGGAAATCCTCCCCTCTCGTTTTTTTTTTTATTTTCCAAAAGAAGGAACAGAGAAGAGGCCAGGTGAGGATATTCCCTCAAAGGCCCAGTCTTCTGTTCTAACTCTCTTCGGGAAATGGCAATAGTAGAAATTATATTATTAATATTTTTATATATATTATATATAATCTATGTAATATATATATATATAAAATATATATATATATATATATATATATATATATATATATATATATATATATATATATATATATATATATATATATATATATATATATAAGTATAGTATATATATATATATGTATGTTTATGTATGTATATATGTGATGATCATAGTATGAAGGTGAAATCACACCTCGGTAGGAGTTTATACAATTTTATTTAACATGTATGTAATTTTTCTATATATGTTGCATGACATCTTTCGTGGAAACAATCCACCTCATCAGGTGCCAGTACTTAACAAAATTATTTAAATTCCAACATCACACTTGGCTCCTGCTATCCCACACCAATCCCTCTTGGCCTGGAAAGATTGGTGTTGGATGGCAGGCAGGAACCAAATGTGATGTTGAGATTTAAATAATTTTGTTAAGTTCTGGCACCTGATGATGTGGATTGTTTCCATGAAACATGTCATGCCATATGTATAGAATAATTACATACATGTTAAAATAGTATGAACTCCTACTGAGCTGTGATTTCACCTTCATACTATGATCATGGACAAGTGAGATCATCATATATATATATATATATATATATATATATATATGTATATATGTATATATGTATATATGTATATATTAATCTCTCAGCTCCATTAGAATGGAGGACGTACATTTTAAATATACATCATTTTTTACGCAAACTTGTCAAAGCATACCACCCTGACAGCAAAACTCCTATTTTAATATGTACTGGATTTAATTACAGGTGAAAATACTTTTGAACATGGAAACACTTGTATCCAAGTGTAGCCATTCTTGCCTATGACAGAACTGTCACATGTACATGACCAAGTATTACCTCTCATTAACTGGCAGCAGTGTCATAATGCAATTTTGAACATCAGAGCACTTGAACTTTCAGAAAAACTGCATCACACACACACACACACACACACACACACACACACACACACACACACACTTAAAATGTAGCTGTATATGGATAGGCTAGGAAATTGACGTAGAAGAATTATATTATTGTGCACAAAAGTAATGATCCTCTATTCATAGGTTTTAATTCAGTTAATTACCAAATATTTTTTGTTTTTTCGAAGATTGAAAATGTATATGAAGGATATTCCACTCTTTGCTTCCAAAATCTTGGAAGTCATGAATATTAGCATCATAATATGGAACGTAATATTGAGGAATTCATTGTTATTCTTTTTTTCGGTGTTGAGGGTAAGCTGTTGCTGTATTTTTCAGGGCATTGGGGTGGTTGAGGTCGGTGTATTGGGAAATGAAAATCACAGCTGGTCAAGAGTGGATGAGAAAACCCAAAGTAAACGGCATTTGTGCCCACATTGTGGAAAGAGCTTTGCTTATCCAAAAGATCTTCGTCGTCATACACTGATCCATACTGGGGAGAAGCCATTCGAGTGCCCATATTGCACTCACAGAGCCAATCATAAGAGCAACTTGAAGATGCATATTCTTTGTGTTCACGAGAAACTTTGATGAGACCTTTTGTACAGTTTTTCTGGAATTAAAGTGGATTATCTTTGTCATGAAATAAGTATATGTATCTCGTGTATGGTGATGTGTGAAACGTGGAAGTCGCTTAATGTTTGCTTTTTCATTATAGCCCGAGTAAGACGTTACCATATTTTTGCAGGGCATGGGGATAGGTGAAGTCGGTGCTATGGGAAGTTTGAGTCTTAGTAGACTGAGAGCGGTTGTGAGTTCCCACTGCAAGCGACACTTGTGTCCCCACTGTGGAAAGGGCTTTCAGTCCCCGAAGGACCTGCGGCGACATATTCTGACCCACACTGGGGAGAAGCCTTATCTCTGCCCTTTCTGTGATCACAGAGCTAATCAGAAGAGCAACTTGAAGTCTCACATGCTGTGTGTTCATAATAAAGATATTTTGTGAACCTACCAAGTTACCATTACACACATACAACAGAATGGCTGATTCATCAGTGCCTGAGGTAAATTGTCTCCAAGTGCAGGAGTTAGAGAATACTGCTTTCTTGAAGTACCTTGGATGTCGGTACTCTTTTGTTGAGGAATGTTCAGACTTTGTTACTTGAGAGTAAGACCTTGCCATATTTTTCAGGGCATTGGTGTCCGTGAAATGGAAAGTTTGAGTGACAGTAGACTGAGAGTCATCTTGGGTTCCCACAGCAAGAGACACTGTTGCCCCCACTGTGGCAAGAGCTTTCAGTCCCCCAAGGACCTGAGAAGACACATACTCACCCACACAGGGGAGAAACCATATCCCTGCCCATACTGCAGCCACAGGGCGGCTTTGAAGGGAAATCTTAAAGTGCATGTTATAACTGTTCATGGAAAAGACTTCAATCGTGGAAAAGATTTAGTACAGGCTGAAGATTTTAGACATGGAAAAGATTATCTGTGAATTTTATTGTATAGTTTTGGTTATTTTAGACAGACAGGGGTTTATACTTTCCTTGCACTCTGTGTATGTTTTATATGGTAGTACTTTTAATTCAAATTCATTTTCACCTCATTATATTTTCAGTTATATGAGGACTTGGAAATGTTGATTATCTTTTACTGAAGGGTAATGATACGGGTTTGGTAGGGATGTGCGGCTTTTTTCAAGGTGGGCTGGTGACTTAGGGTGGGTTGCGTTGTCATTGCAGGGTGTGGCCTCTGTGCACCTAGTGGGTGTGAGCCCCCGCCGGCTGTTGGGTGTCCCCAGACGCCATCCTTGCCCCCAGTGTACCCGTGCCTTCACCAGCCTTCGTGACCTGAACCGCCACTTCCTTACTCACACTGGGGAGAAGCCCTACCAGTGTCCTCACTGTCCACACCGGGCCAACAGGAAAGGCAATCTGAAGACCCACATCAGAGCTCTTCACCCTGATATTTTGTCTAGTCATTGACTATTGCACCTTTAGTACCAAAGCATATGGAATGAAGGTTTAGTGAGAGGAAATATGATTTTTATACTGATATGCTTAGTAATGTTTCATAGCAAAGAGAAAGAATTAAGAATGTAACCCCTTGTGACATGTGGATATGTTTAACATGGTTGATGCCATTATGTATGTGGAATGAAGTTGGACATCCATGAAATTGAAGTTAATTTAGAACTAATACTGCATAAGCAATATCTGCTTGAGTATTTGCCACACCAGTTTATTGTAGAACTGCTGAAAGTATTAGAAGGTAAAGAAAAGCTTGAAATGCATGGTTGCTGAGGCAAAGATTTGGTGTTTTGCAGGCGGTGGGTGGCGCCGTCAGTGAAGGTCTCTTTGTTCAGTGTCCAGCTTGTGGGAAAAAGTGCTTTGGTCGAAACCGCAAGCAGAACATGGTGCATCACATGGCCACACACAGCCGGGAGCGCCCAGTTATCTGCCCACACTGTCCCTACCGTGCGGCCTCTGAGTCTCAGCTGTATAGACATATCACAATGTTACATCTCAACACAAGCAGACCTGTTGCACCACACACTAAAGATTGCTGATATTGATGATGGAGTAGTTACAGATATGTTCGGGGAAGTTTAATCCTTGGTTCCTTAAAATCAATGTTGAAGATTGCATTCATAAGGAAAATTGGAGGTATGGAGCTGACTAAAGCCTTGTAATTATTTAATGTTGGGAATTCCTCAGATTCTGACATTGAATGGAAGGTAAGATAAGTATACCATATTCCAGTTGGACACAGCTGAGTGAATGTCTTCGCCTTCTTGCAGGCATCAGGAGAGTTGCCGACTGGGGTGAGGGTCATCCCCCATGGCCAACTAGGCCAGGGTGACCTGCATAGGTCCTTTGATGTTGCTGGGGCAACACCTATAGTGGGACTTGAATGCCCAGTGTGCGGTAAGCGGTTCCAGGGTCGTAATCGTCGGCAGAATCTAGAGCACCATCTGGTAACACATACTGGCGAACGTCGTTACCCCTGCCCTCTGTGTCCTCATCGTGCAGCTCACAAGTGGCACCTCAAGACACACCTTCTTCGTCGTCATGCCCAGCACCCTGCTCTTTCCCAGTTGCCTGGTACTTCTGCACAGCCTCCAGACAACATCCAAAGCCATGTTGAAGGCCATAGTCAACAGGCACAAGTCTAACATGATTATGTATGTATTGTCATAAGAATTATGTATGGTTAACAGTCGTCTTAGATTGAAATTCAGAAATCAGGAATGGAGGGTATCCTAGTGAAAGATGCATGTTGTTGTATTGCAGGAGTGGCGAGTCTCCCCGCTTACCTGTGATGTGTGTGGCAAAATGTTCACTGGGCGCAACCGTCGACAAAACATACAGCACCATCTGATGATCCATACAGGGGCCAAACCATTTACTTGCCCATACTGCTCTCATTGTTGCAACAGAAAAGGGAACTTGGATATGCACATACTTCGTGTTCATGGTGACTTGTTGGCAGATACACAAAATCTCAGCAGTCTTCAGCTGCCTCATCTAAATATGTCAGCCAAATAACTTAAGGTATTTGTCGAAGTGATGCAGGAAATTACATAGAAAGAGCAAGCTTTAGAAATAATGAGAAGCCAGAAGGGACTACACTGTTCCATGGAAGTTGGTCATCTGGAAAGTAATAAATATTGCGAATTTATGTGGAACTTTTTGAAAGTGCAGGCATGGGAACTGAGATTGTGCCATTTTGCAGGGGGATGTTGGGAGCCCTGGTGACGTTATACTCTGCCCAGTGTGTGGGAAAGCGTTCCATGGGCGCAGTCGGCGGTGGAAGTTGGACCGTCATATGCTACTCCACACAGGGGAGAAGCCCTACCAGTGTCCCTACTGCTCACACCGGGCTAATCAAAAAAACAACTTGCGGATGCACATACGTGCTCGGCATGAAGATTGGCCATCTCCTGCGGGAATGCTCTAAATCATGTTAATTTATGAATGCTTATGGATTTTACAGAATTCCTGCTATTTATTTCTGTATGAGCAACTGGGAGGCAGTGCAATTATTATATCAATGAACCAATGTTAAATGTTCTGAAGAGAAAGGAGAGTCTCAGTGAGAGTGATTTGTTTTGCAGGGGAAGTGTTCCATCTTAAGAGTGTCCTCAAGTTTTGGACGGCATCATCCCTCAACACGTACACTGCTACAGGCATCAGCAAAGCCATGTCCAGTGTGTGGCAAATTATTTGGAGACCGGTCCAACTTCAGACGACACATCCGTATCCACACTGGAGAAAAGCCTTACGCCTGTCCCTACTGTCCATACCGGGCAAACCAAAAAAACAACCTATGGATGCATATACATGCTCGCCATGAAGACTGGCCATCTTCTGCTGGGACATCCAAATCATAATAGCATTGAAATGTTTTTGTTGCAAAATTTCTTAAACTCATGTTCATGATTAGAAGTAGGGGAACTTTTCATTCTGCAAATATTCAATGTTCCATGTTATGAAAAGAAGGGGCAGTTTCAGTGAGGGTGATTTGTTTTGCAGGGAAGATGTACCACCTTAAGAGTGTCCTCAGGCCTGGGGCAGCATCATCCTGCATCACAAACATTGCTGCAGACATCAGCAAAGCCATGTCCAGTGTGTGGCAAATTATTTGGAGACAAGTCAAACTTCAGAAGACACATGCGTGTCCACACAGGAGAAAAGCCTTACGCCTGTCCCTACTGTTCATACCGGGCTAACCAAAACAATCAACTTAAGAAGCACATTGCTGTTTGGCATGAAGACTAGTGCACTCTTGAAGGATACTATTGGTGTAAAAATTATGCAATATTTTAATTTTGGATATGGCACCTTCAGCTAATGTATGTTGTGCATTTTTAAATCAGCAGATGGAGTGGGGTTAAGATTAAAGTCTTTCCAATCTTTGTTAGTTGTTGGTCTGAAGAGAAAGGGGGTAGTCTTAGTGAGGGTGTCGTGTTTTTGCAGGGGAAGTCCTCAACCTTCAGAGAGACCTCAGGCCTGGGGCACCATCATCCCTCCAGCCACACACTGCTACAACAACTACCGCCTTCACCTGCAAAACTTTGTCCTGTATGTGGCAGAGCGTTTGGAGGCAGGAATCGACAGTTCAACTTGGCACGACACATGCGTACCCACACAGGAGAAAAACCTTACGCTTGTCCCTACTGCCCTCACCGAGCTACTCAGAAAGTTAATTTAAAAGGCCATGTAATTACCCGTCATGGTAGAGACAAGTGGAATGAAGTGGCTGTTCAAGGGAATGATGAATCTGCTGTTACCAGTTGGATGAGCCATCCATCTGCTTTTGAAGATGACAACTATGCTACCTGAAATTCAGAGGACTTGATGAAGGACCTTGTAGATCCTCAGATGGGCCTTTTGTAAATAATTCCTCGCCATCACCGGCTTATTTCTCGCCTACAACGTTTCCAAGGCAACTAAGCTGGCATGTTGTGCTTTGCAGGGCTGTGAGAGGAAAGTTCATGTGGACGCCTTCCTTCAGTGCTCGTTATGTGGGAAGGCTTTCCACGGAGATTACCGAAAGCGCAACTTGAAGCAGCACATGTCCATTCATAGAGGTGAAAAACCATTTCTCTGCCCCTACTGCCCACACAAATCCAATCGTAAGAGTAACTTGAAGGTACACATCACTGCTGTACACTTGGGCATCGTGGGGAAAGCACAGTGATACAAGGTATCCTTATCATGATTTTCTTTTTGCTATTGTTAAGAATGTTGATTTTAGCACTTGGGTTTTAATGTATTTAAATATATTTTTTTTAACTAGTTGATAACATGGAGCACAGTGCTCCAGGATTTTATTGATCCCATTGTACAAATATGTATGTATTCATTGTATATAATTATAAATTTTAAACTGAGATTGTTTTTATTTTAACCATATATCTATTACATATTTAATTGCTCTTTCTACTTTAGTGAGATGGTGTCTGGAACAAAGAAACTGTGGCCTCTTGCACACTTCCAGTCTCTAGCTGTCTTATATATTATCCCGAAACCTGAGATAACGATCCATAGCCAGGCCCAACAGATTACATCAGTGGTTTCCAACCTTATGTATGCAGTTCCACCCCAAATCAGTGAAGAACTTTTGAGGCTCTTGGTGTTTATTCATTAATTGTAAAACCTAGTAATGGATAAATTGACCATATTATAAGTTATTGATACAAGTAGTTTATCATGAAAACACTTACCACTGGTATGTAACTGGAATAAAAAAAAGATTAGATATACGTACCTTTCTGAATATGTCCTTGAATGAGGATTTGAGTTGAAGTAAAAAGAAATTTTTTTCTCTGAAAGTTAATGCTCAGATGAACAACTTCTTGATATATGGATGCCTTTCATATAGAAACGAAAATCCTTCATTTGATTGAAAAGACATTCCTTGTTAAGATGGAAATATGGTTCCTCATTAAAATGAAAAAGAAAGAAAAAAAAAAAGCCCCCAAACTAGTAAGTAATACACCTGGGCTTGCATATATGAACAGAGGTTCCTGATGTATGGGAGAAATTGATGACAGTAGTACAATGGTCTTGCTACTCCACTGGACATATATAGATAAATAAGTATCGGTTGACTCATCTGATACTTCGGCTCATGGGCAGCTTTGACAGCATACCAATATAATGTGGTACACTGGTATGGAACAAGTGGCTTACGCCATGGTTTACCTTGACTTATATTGTATGCTGTAGTTCAGGCTATAAATTTATCATGTAGTTCCCCTTATATTACATTGCTTCAGTTCCCTCTCCAACATATTCGTTTTCATCTTGAATTTTCAAGGCTCAGTATCCCAAAGATTTACTCCTTCCATCTTTTCCTTAGTATTTGTTTCCCGTTTGCATCTTTGTCTTGTATGATCAGACCATTTCATTATGCACATGCTTCTGTCTTTAAGTCACATGCCTGGACCATTTTGGCTTACACATGCCTCAGTCTTCAGTCACATGCTCAGACTATTTCAGTACAGACTAATCTGGTGTCTTGACCAGCCATTCTCATGCCACATATCTTCAGGTATTTAATTTCTGTTGCATTTCTCTCTTCTCTCTTTTGCACAAAGATTCAAGACCTGAATCATTACAATGCTTTTTAGACTTTTACCTTAAGAAATATTCACATTTGCCCTAATACATTGGTCTTTCCCTTTTCATGCCTCGTATTGTATCTGGGACCTTAAATCTTACTTCCACCTAGTGGCTTACTGCAGGTGCTTAATTTAACCCACTGCCATGACTCCTATCATGCTAAATGAACTCCTTTCCTCTAAGTCCTTCCCAGTTAATCCTTAAACTGCATAGTTGACCCAAGGGACTTTTGTCTCTAGAAGAAAGCTTTGCTTAATAGAACAGGTATGACAAAAAAGAGTACGTATCCCTATGTTGGTTTGGTATGGATTGGAATTATCAAGCATTGAAGCAGATAAGTGGTTTTAACTTGATCCTCCTCCATAATTGTTTACTTTTTCCCACATAAGTGAGGTATTGTATGGAAACCTGAGGGCCCCATAGATCTTTCTGTAGTTTCTCCAGACTGCTTCATATGCCCTTGTTCAGTCCATTAATATCATGCTTCCCCATATATACCACATTGCTCCAATTCACTCCATCCCATGCATACCTTTCACTATTCTGTTTGTTCAGTCCCTCAGCTCTGAAAATCTTTTTCACTCCATCCTTCCATTTCCAGTTTGGTCTACCCTTCTCCTTGTCCCTTCCACATCTGAAAATGATCTTTGTTTTTTGTTTCCTCAATCCCATTATCTCCACATGGCCAGACCATTTCAACTCACCCTTTTCAGCTCTATCAACCATACTCATTATCACACACACCGCTTTTCCTGTTATTAGGTAAGAAAATATTGTACACTTCATGAAAAAAAGAAAGTGTGTGACAATTTTGGATGTATATTTATATGTACATGCCTGAAGACTGTACACATTCTACTCACATCAGATATGCATTTTTCCTGTGCATATGATTTTGCCAGTCACTTTTTTAAGGAATTATACTGCATATTTGTAAAGAAATGAATTTTACATAGAATGAATTACACAAGTATTTTTTAATTATGATAATCACTTTTTCTCTGACGTATAAGCACTAACAATATAGAAATTGCTTCTTCATTCTTAAACTGAGTGAACTTTGATAAGTTGTTTTATCTTAGGGAGAGAGGGTGGAAGCTTTTGATATTCACTCTGGGTTAACAGGCATGGTATATTTTTTCCAGCTGTGGCCTGAGAATGCTGTTGACACCAAAGTATAATTGGTAGAATCAAACATTAGCCAAAAATTAGATGAGGGTGGGAACCTTTAACTTATCACATGACAATAGCATTAGTAAACTGCATGTCATCACCTTAGGCTGGCAACTAATCACTGCTCACACATACTCCTTACTCTCCAAGCAGATACACTTTTGTTAGTTATAGGCATTTTTGTCAATCCTATCACTTGGTTTCTTCCATCATACCATCATAAATATCAAATAAGGGTCACTTTGAAAAAAAAAAATCTTGAAATTTAAGACGTTGCATAAACTGAAGAATTGAGGAAAATTAACTAAATTTTGGCTGCATCATTGTTGCTTACAGAAATGGAACATCACCATTTGGTAATGATGTTTGCTGACAGAAATGGAATGCTACAAAATTGAAATCTTGATGCTACTTTAGATACAATACCATTTTTTGTACGAGTGAAATGTGCACCAAGTACCTCTTCATCTCATTTGAACGTGGAGAAACCTTGGAAAGTTTTGTGGCACATTACCATTGCAGGTTCCAAAGATTTTGTTTTATGAAAACTAATTTGAATTGCTGAATCTTCTAAGTTTTAGTATACAATATTCAAAATCTTAAATGTACATCTTTATAGTGATTAAGTTTTGTCTGCAATGTGCCATTTGCATAGTAAAAGGGTCATATTGCCAATAGTTATGTATATTTTGAATATGGATATTGTGGGATTGAAGCAAGGTTCTTGAACTTTGGTGATCATTATTTAATGCGACGTAAAGAATACAGAGTGCATTACCAAACTATGGTGTTAGAACAACTCTGATCTTTTGACAGTGATGCATGTGCAGGATTAGTGATCTGAAGAGAGGCTTGAAATTTGTTAGTCAACCACAGGAGTAACAGATAAGTCAGTGAACCTGATATTCAGGAAGTTAAAAGAGCAGCTAGATTGCATCAAGAAAGATGTGCCTTTCCGCTTATGCGAAACAGACACTTTGCACCCATGGTCACTTAGAAATATTGTTGGTAAAGTACTTGAATCCAGCAGAAATTAGTATTGAATTTAGGTACCCTCTGTAACAACAGAAGTTAGATTTTACTAAAAAAAAAAAAAGAGAGAAGTTGGTGGTTGGGGTAAAACTTAAGAATAGAACTTGAGTGGGAGAGCTTGTCATGTGGAAAGCTTAAAAGATAAAAAGTAGCCAAAGGAGGCGACAACAAAAGGGTTGGGTTGGAGATGAAGAGACCACCACAGACATAGTTACATAAAAAGAAAATGGCAAAAATGCTGTAGTAGATATAGTAGCAAAGAAAAGAAGCAGTAAGATTATGCCCATGTCTACCATTTACTGGAAAAGGAAAATATTATCTTGTATGGTTTTAACAAATTATTTATGACATAGAAAAGAAAACTTTTCAGTATTGAAAATTTTTTCAGTGTCGTTTACATATTCTCTCTCTTGGTAATATAATTCATATTTTTTTTTTTTTTTTTTAAGTTTAATTTTCATGTTTTGTTTTTGAGGAATATTGATGCAGAAACACCTTTCTCAGTTGAGATGAGAATAAAGAAGGTCACTTAGATACTTTCGATATTTGTTGAGTGACTGAACCTTTTGGAGCTAGTATGAAATTTGGTTATGCAGCAAAAGGATTAATTTGCTGCATTTGAGTAGCAGGCTTATAACAGACCAGAGAAGTAAAGAAACTTAAACTGTCATGGTGTAATGCATACAACCATTGATGTGAAAGTGGTATATTTACTTTTGAATTAATAGCCAGCTCACAGAACATGAATTAAACAGACTTCTTTTTTATAATAATACCATGGGAATTACTCCAAAGAAGAATGTCTCAAAAGTTTAAGTAGAAGTAACAAAGCAAGTATGGACGCACCAATGAGGTAGGAATGAAAATGGTTTTGACTGGATATATCCCCTTAGACATAGGAAAGCAAAATATTAAACAAAGGCCAGAGAAAAGATGAGCAAAGAGCCATTAGTGAGGTTAAGCAATATATTAGACAAAGGTCATAGAGAAACTGTGAGCCAAGAGCCATAAGTGAGGTGAAGCAAAACCCAAATTTTTTCTAATTATTCACAATTTAAATCATGAACATTAATCACTAGTGGCCCAGTAAGACAAGGATGTACATCAGGCATATTCCAGTGGTTCCTCAAGATGAAGTATTTTTCCAGAAACTGACCTTGCACCATTGTTGCTTCTCATTCTCGTACCTGCATTGGATACAGGCAAACCTGGGAATGTATTACTGTCTTGACTTAGGAGAGTGTTTAAGTGTTGTCTAGGACCATCTTCTAACCTGCATGTTTGGATTGATGGTTTTCCTTTCTGTGTGATGAAAATGGTCACACTATCAGATAGTACATATCCGAATGCAGTGCTGAAAATAGTCACACGATCAGTAATAGTACCTATCCCAATGTGCTCCATAGAATTTCTCATCCGTTAGTTATCCATGATACGTATGTTTGTGATAATATGAGTAATAATCATTGGATTTTAGTCATTTCTGATAGCAAGCTGATACCAGTGGATGAATATGTAATAAGCATCATCTCAATTATATTTGGTCTAAACAGAGTTATTTAATTGAAAACAAAGCCTTTGACAACAAGATTGGGCATTTTTCTTTCTAAGTTACAAAACAATCATTGGATTTCAGTATCTCACAGCAAGAAAGCAAATATTTATGCCAAATGCCAAAAATCTCAATTGGGTTACATTTGAGCATTTTGAACCAGGGTACCTTGGAAACAATGCAGATTTGTGGAAAAGTGGTTTCTAAAATGACTTCTTAAAGATTTTCAGTTGTGCATGCATTGTGAGCTGGGTAGATGTCACATTCGAGGGTTCTGTAATTCCACCTCTTGACTGAATGAACATACTAGGTGTTACTGTAATATCTACGCTCCCTTGGAAGCTCCACATAATGGAAATAGCAAAGTCTGCTTGTAAGAAACTGGGCTTTTTATTTAGTTGTTGAAATTTCTTTTCTTCCAAATAGTTGCTCCACTGATACAAAAGGATTGATTTGTCCTTGTGTGGAGTACTGCTTTCACATCTGTGGTGGTTTTAGCTCTGCATCCACACTTGACAGAATTGTGCAAAGCAGTCCAACTCATCATATTTCCCATGCTAGCTTCAAAACTTGACCCACATGCTGCAGTGTTTGATCGCTTTCCTCCTCTTGTATGTATTGCTTTGGTTTTTACTCCTGAGACCTGGCTGCATATATGCCTTACCACTAGCTAGGTCATACAATATTCTTAAAACTGCTACATCATATGGTTACTGTTAGGGCATTGGCAGGATTAAAGGGACTGATTCACCTTTATTACTAGATTTTATCTTCACGTATACTAAGCATGGACTTCGAAAATTTGTACGACATCATTTGGAAAAAGTGATCACATAATTCTTCAGCTTGATTATGTGAAAAACAAGGGACTTCAAAGAGCATAGATGAGAAATTACTTGGAGATATTATCATTAAGACTACTCAAAACTTAACAGTTTCTATGTTGACATAGATTGGGAAATGGAATTCATTAGCCAGGAACCAGGGTGAAGTCTACAATTATGGTTTGGAAACATGCATACCTGTAGTCACAGTTACAGAGGGAAGGTTTAGAAAGAGGGAAGAATGGTTTAATCAAAGATGTTAAAATGAAAGGAAGCATCTGGCTGTGTGGTGGCAAAGGTATAGGTTACACTCCAGCCATTCATCTCATGCCAAGTATGAAATAGAAACGAATGAGTGCAACAGGATACCAGAGGAGGACCAGGAACCATGAAAAGGATATTGTGGACAGGGTTGATGGAAATCTAAGAATTTATCATAAGTTTGTTAGGGTTAGATTGTCAGTTAAACAACAGCTAATCAGGCTAAGGGATTCACAAAGAAAAATAATTGAGGATTATATAAGAATATTTCAGGAACTGAATAACAAGTTTGAAAGTATTTTCACTTTCAGGATACAGTTTAGCCTAATCACAAGTAAGATGGGATAGGGAGGAGGCTGTAGACAACATTGAGTTATCTTGAAAAGACATTAACAGAATGCTAAAAGGTCTTGACCCATGTAAGGCTTATGGTTCTGATGAATTTTTACCATGTGTGCAGATACAGTGTCTTCCCATAACACACACATGCTAATGGTAAACACACATTCAGCATACATGAATTTAAGAATAGTGATGAGAGAGAATGTTCAAGAAATGGGGCTTCTCTTCCAGAGAACACGCAAATGAAAACATTGAAAAGTCATCCATAAACCAACCACTTTTCAGACAGAAATCCATCCTAGAACAGCTGCTGACCCACCCTTTATTCTTGCTGATATTCTTAGTTAAATCGAACAAAGAACTACCCTGCAACAGGCATAGACAGCACATGCTTCTACATTACACATTTTGGCTCGGTTGCAGTTCAAGCTCTAACAGATAATGTCACCTATTACAACATCGGGGTACTTGCCAACAGAGTACCCACCAAACTACCCAGTTCACCATCTTCCTGCCAAGTAATACTGCTGTCATCATTATTCAGACTCCTTGAAAAAGCTGATTCTCACTATTGCAGCATAGCTTTAGAGACCCCATTCGTACTACACCAATTCATTTAACAGTCCTCATGAGACATATCCTAGGTGGCTTCAGCCAATCACAACACCCAATCTAAGACCTTAAAAGTTGCAGTAGACTTCATTGTCTTTCAGCATAACCTCACTCAAGAAATACTTTTTATTATCCTATGTGACAGTGACATAAAATGCATGGTCAGGATCATTTTAGGCTGCCAGGCTAGAGTCACTCACAAATGCTGTGCCACCAAAGCCCCCAAGGAATACATTTGTGTTTGCCTAAGGAGTGGTTCTCTCCACACTTCTTAGTTTTGTTGCTTCTTGATTTTACATCACCTCTTGCTGGCCATGTGTGAAAATCATTGTGTGCAGTTGACTTGTATTCACATGACAGGTTTCTGACACTACCTTAGCAACAGCAAACATGCAACACTACACTGAACTAGAACTATTATTTATCAACATGACAAAGTATTGGATTTCTTTTGAATCAATTTGTGCATGCAGTATGATTTAGTGTTAATTTTTTCAAGGTAGTTAAATTTGGGTATGGACTCCTGAGACCTGCATATGTTAGGCTTGATTGGGAGGGGACAACTGGACATGCTTATGTGCATGATGCATGTTCCTATATTCACTGTCCCCACCCCCAACCCACATATCATGAATTAAGTGAATTAAGTTTTTGCTAAGAGGTATGACTTGCTTCATTTTGAAGAAGCAGATTTTCCAACTCCAGAAACTTTGAATTTAACTTATTTCCTTCTCTCATCTTGAGTCTGTGTTTCAGTAGTGACTTATACCTAGAGGTTGTGGGGTGGATATATGAATATATGAACAAACAGCTTGTCAAAAAAATTCTGTAAGCTGCGTTTATAGAATATCTTGTAGAAGCTGTATTTTGTTTGATATTGGGCAGGCTGGCAAGGATCTCGCTGTTAGATTTATGACGTAGATAATGTATAAGAATAGGTTAGATTCCTATTGCCATTCGAAATTATGACCATTGTATTGATTGAACCAGTGCTGATTCTGTTATAACTCCTTGATCAAGAGAAATATCATTGAATCATCCTTTATGAAATACACCATATCTATAGCCCATGCCTCGCAACCATATAACATTGTTGGAACCACTATTCCCTCAAACATACCCATTTTTGCTTTCGGAGATAATGTTCTCACCTTCCACACATTCTTCAATACTCCCAGAACCTTCACCCCCTCCCCCACCCTATGACTCACTCCCACTTCCATGGTTCCATCCACTGTTAAATCCACTCCCAGATATCTAAAACACTTCACTTCCTCCAGTTTTTCTCCATTCAAACTTACCTCCCATTGACTTGTCCCTCAACAATACTGTACCTAATGACCTTGCTCTTATTCACACACACACGCACACATATTTTTTTTTTTTTTTTTGCTTTGTCGCTGTCTCCCGCATTTGCGAGGTAGCGCAAGGAAACAGACGAAAGAAATGGCCCAACCCACCCCCATACACATGTATATACATACACGTCCACACACGCAAATATACATACGTACACAGCTTTCCATGGTTTACCCCAGACGCTTCACATGCCCTGATTCAATCCACTGACAGCACGTCAACCCCGGTATACCACATAGATCCAATTCACTCTATTCCTTGCCCGCCTTTCACCCTCCTGCATGTTCAGGCCCCGATCACTCAAAATCTTTTTCACTCCATCTTTCCACCTCCAATTTGGTCTCCCACTTCTCCTCATTCCCTCCACCTCCGACACATATATCCTCTTGGTCAATCTTTCCTCACTCATTCTCTCCATGTGCCCAAACCATTTCAAAACACCCTCTTCTGCTCTCTCAACCACGCTCTTTTTATTTCCACACATCTCTCTTACCCTTACATTACTTACTCGATCAAACCACCTCACACCACACATTGTCCTCAAACATCTCATTTCCAGCACATCCACACTCCTGCGCACAACTCTATCCATAGCCCACGCCTCGCAACCATACAACATTTTTTGAACCACTATTCCTTCAAACATACCCATTTTTTGCTTTCCGAGATAATGTTCTCGACTTCCACACATTCTTCAAGGCTCCCAGAATTTTCGCCCCCTCCCCCACCCTATGATTCACTTCCGCTTCCATGGTTCCATCCGCTGCCAGATCCACTCCCAGATATCTAACACTTTACTTCCTCCAGTTTTTCTCCGTTCAAACTTACCTCCCAATTGACTTGACCCTCAACCCTACTGTACCTAATAACCTTGCTCTTATTTACATTTACTCTTAACTTTCTTCTTTCACACACTTTACCAAACTCAGTCACCAGCTTCTGCAGTTTCTCACATGAATCAACCACCAGCGCTGTATCATCAGCGAACAACAACTGACATACTTCCCAAGCTCTCTCATCCACAACAGACTTCATTCTTGCCCCTCTTTCCAAAACTCTTGCATTCACCTCCCTAACAACCCCATCCATAAACAAATTAAACAACCATGGAGACATCACACACCCCTGCTGCAAACCTACATTCACTGAGAACCAATCACTTTCCTCTCTTCCTACACATGCACATGCCTTACATCCTCGATAAAAACTTTTCACTGCTTCCAACAACTTGCCACCCACACCAAATATTCTTAAGAGTGAGTGCTCAAATTACAGAGGTATAAGTTTGTTGAGTATTCCTGGTAAATTATATGGGAGGGTATTGATTGAGAGGGTGAAGGCATGTACAGAGCATCAGATTGGGGAAGAGCAGTGTGGTTTCAGAAGTGGTAGAGTATGTGTGGATCAGGTGTTTGCTTTGAAGAATGTATGTGAGAAATACTTAGAAAAGCAAATGGATTTGTATGTAGCATTTATATATCTGGAGAAGGCATATGATAGAGTTGATAGAGATGCTCTGTGGAAGGTATTAAGAATACACACACACACATATATATATATATATATATATATATATATATATATATATATATATATATATTGGGGTGCCTAAATGTGTGTGGATGTAACCAAGATGTGAAAAAAGGAGAGATAGGTAGTATGTTTGAGGAAAGGAACCTGGATGTTTTGGCTCTGAGTGAAATGAAGCTCAAGGGTAAAGGGGAAGAGTGGTTTGGGAATGTCTTGGGAGTAAAGTCAGGGGTTAATGAGAGGACAAGAGCAAGGGAAGGAGTAGCAGTACTCCTGAAACAGGAGTTGTGGAAGTATGTGATAGAATGTAAGAAAGTAAATTCTCGGTTAATATGGGTAAAACTGAAAGTTGATGGAGAAAGATGGGTGATTATTGGTGCATATGCACCTGGGCATGAGAAGAAAGATCATGAGAGGCAAGTGTTTTGGGAGCAGCTGAATGAGTGTGTTAGTGGTTTTGATGCACGAGACCGGGTTATAGTGTTGGGTGATTTGAATGCAAAGGTGAGTAATGTGGCAGTTGAGGGAATAATTGGTATACATGGGGTGTTCAGTGTTGTAAATGGAAATGGTGAAGAGCTTGTAGATTTATGTGCTGAAAAAGGACTGATGATTGGGAATACCTGGTTTAAAAAGCGAGATATACATAAGTATACTTATGTAAGTAGGAGAGATGGCCAGAGAGCGTTATTGGATTATGTGTTAATTGACAGGCGCGCGAAAGAGAGACTTTTGGATGTTAATGTGCTGAGAGGTGCAACTGGAGGGATGTCTGATCATTATCTTGTGGAGGCTAAGGTGAAGATTTGTATGGGTTTCCAGAAAAGAAGAGTGAATGTTGGGGAGAAGAGGGTGGTGAGAGTAAGTGAGCTTGGGAAGGAGACTTGTGTGAGGAAGTACCAGGAGAGACTGAGTACAGAATGGAAAAAGGTGAGAACAATGGAAGGAAGGGGAGTGGGGGAGGAATGGGATGTATTTAGGGAATCAGTGATGGATTGCGCATAAGATGCTTGTGGCATGAGAAGAGTGGGAGGTGGGTTGATTAGAAAGGGTAGTGAGTGGTGGGGTGAAGAAGTAAGAGTATTAGTGAAAGAGAAGAGAGAGGCATTTGGACGATTTTTGCAGGGAAAAAATGAAATTGAGTGGGAGACGTATAAAAGAAAGAGACAGGAGGTCAAGAGAAAGGTGCAGGATGTGAAAAAAAGGGCAAATGAGAGTTGGGGTGAGAGAGTATCATTAAATTTTAGGGAGAATAAAAAGATGTTCTGGAAGGAGGTAAATAAAGTGCGTAAGACAAGGGAGCAAATGGGAACTTCAGTGAAGGGCGCAAATGGGGAGGTGATAACAAGTAGTGGTGATGTGAGAAGGAGATGGAGTGAGTATTTTGAAGGTTTGTTGAATGTGTTTGATGATAGAGTGGCAGATATAGGGTGTTTTGGTCGAGGTGGTGTGCAAAGTGCGAGGGTTAGGGAAAATGATTTGGTAAACAGAGAAGAGGTAGTAAAAGCTTTGCGGAAGATGAAAGCCGGTAAGGCAGCAGGTTTGGATGGTATTGCAGTGGAATTTATTAAAAAAGGGGGTGACTGTATTGTTGACTGGTTGGTAAGGTTATTTAATATTTTATTTTTTATATATATATATATATATATATATATATATATATATATATATATATATATATATATATATATATATAAATATATATTATATAGATTGCATCCCCTCCATGACAATTATATATATATATATATAAATAATATATATTTTTATTATTATATAAATATATTTAAGAGTTGTGCATAGGAGGGTGGATGTGATGTTTGAGGACAATATGTAGTGTGAGGTGGTTTGATCGGGTAAGTAAGAATAGGGTAAGAGAGATGTGTGGTAATAAAAAAGAGTGTGGTTGAGAGAGCAGAAGAGGGTGTTTTGAAATGGTTTGGTCACATTGAGAGACTGAGTGAGGAAAGACTGACCAAGAGGATATGTGTGTCAGATGTGGAGGGAACGAGGAGAAGTGGGAGACCAAATTGGAGGTGGAAAGATGGAGTGAAAAAGATTTTGAGTGATTGGGGCCTGGACATGCAGGAGGGTGAAAGGTGTGCAAGGAATAGAGTGAATTGGAACAATGTGGTATACCGGGGTTGACGTGTTGTCAATGGATTAAACCTGGGTATGTGAAGCGTCTGGGGTAAACCATGGAAAGTTGTGTGGGAACTGGATATGGAAAGGGAGCTGTGGTTTCAGTGCATTATTACTTGACAGCTAGAGACTGAGTGTGCATGAATGTGGCCTTTGTTGTCTCTTCCTAGCACTACCTCGCGCACATGAGGGGGGAGGGGGTTGTTATTTAATGTGTGGCAGGGTGGCGATGGGAATGAATAAAGCCAGACAGTATGAATTATGTACATGTGTATATATGTATATGTCTGTGTGTGTATATATATGTATACGTTGAGATGTATAGGTATGTATATTTGTGTGTGTGGACGTGTATGTATATACATGTGTATGTGGGTGGGTTGGGCCATTATTTCGTCTGTTTCCTTGTGTTACCTCACTAATGCGGGAGACAGTGACAAAGCAAAATATATATATATATATATATATATATATATATATATATATATATATATATATATATATATATATATATATATATATTTTCCCTGGGGATAGGGGAGAAAGAATACTTCCCACGTATTCCCTGCGTGTCATAGAAGGCGACTAAAAAGGGAGGGAGCGGGGGGCTGGAAATCCTCCCCTCTCGTTTTTTTTTTAATTTTCCAAAAGAAGGAACAGAGAATTGGGCCAGGTGAGGGTATTCCCTCAAAGGCCCAGTCCTCTGTTCTTAACGCTACCTCGCTAATGCGGGAAATGGCGAATAGTTTGAAAGAAAAGAAAGATTTATATATATATATATATATATATATATATATATATTATTATATATATTATATATATATATTATATATATTATATATATATATATATATATATATATATATATATATATATATATATATATATATATATATATATATATTACACACGTGCACACATACAACGTAACCATATAAGTTGAAAATATCTTGAGTCGAAAATACATTTAATACCGTACATCTAACCAAGTGGACATCATAGCTTAACCTAGCATACCTTAAAAGTTATCAGACCACTTACTTTAGGGTACAGTTGGACAAAATTATCCAACACAAAGCCAGTTTTATGATAATGTGTTTCTCTGCTATGAATTATTTTGGTGCCTCAGGTATTACTTCATGCTGGACAGTTATCTTTAATTTCATCTCAAGAGTAATTGCCTTCCTCTTAATCTTCTCACCAGAGGCAGGAGACACAGATGAGCATTTTGGAAACCTGTTGGGATACAAAAACACAATTTCAAGAAAACGTTGCCAACACAGTACACTGTAGAGTCACGATCGTTTACATGTGATCACATGGCCGACTGGAAGCTGCAGTTTGCTTCTGCTGCACAGCATCATGAGAGAGTATTGCTAGCCTGGGAAAAGAAAAATAATCAAAGTTCGAAGTACAGTTTCTACTGAATAATGTATTGCTATTGCACCATCATAGTAAAAAAATTGTAAGGTGAACCATTGTAAGTCAGGGAGCATCTGTGTGAAAGAAGAAAGTTAAGAGTAAATGTGAATAAGAGCAAGGTTATTAGGTAGGGTTGAGGGTCGGGTCAATTGGGAGGTATTAGTAGGGTTGAGGGTCAAGTCAATTGGGAGGTAAGTTTGAATGGAGAAAAACTGGAGGAAGTAAAGTGTTTTGGATATCTGGGAGTGGATCTGGCAGCGGATGGAACCATGGAAGTGGAAGTGAATCATAGGGTGGGGGAGGGGGTAAAGGTTCTGGGAGCCTTGAAGAATGTGTGGAAGTCGAGAATATTATCTCGGAAAGCAAAAATGGGCATGTTTGAAGGAATAGAGGTTCCAACAATTTTGTATGGTTGCGAGGCGTGGGCTATGGATAGAGTTGTGCGCAGGAGGATGGATGTGCTGGAAATGAGATGTTTGAGGACAATATGTGGTGTGAGGTGGTTTGATCGAGTAAGTAATGTAAGGGTAAGAGAGATGTGTGGAAATAAAAAGAGTGTGGTTGAGAGAGCAGAAGAGGGTGTTTTGAAATGGTTTGGTCACATGGAGAGAATGAGTGAGGAAAGATTGTCCAAGAGGATATATGTGTCGAAGGTGGAGGGAACGAGGAGAAGTGGGAGACCAAATTGGAGGTGGAAAGATGGAGTGAAAGAGATTTTGAGTGATTGGGGCCTGAACATGCAGGAGGGTGAAAGGTGGGCAAGGAATAGAGTGAATTGGATTGATGTGGTATACCGGTGTCGACGTGCTGTCAATGGATTGAATCAGGGCATGTGAAGCGTCTGGGGTAAACCATGGAAAGTTGTGTGGGGCCTGGATGTGGAAAGGGAGCTGTGGTTTCTGGCAGTATTGCATGACAGCTAGAGACTGAGTGTGAACGAATGTGGCCTTTGTTGTCTTTTCCTAGCACTACCTCACACACATGAGGGGTGAGGGGGATGTTATTCCATGTGTGGTGAGGTGGCGATGGGAATGAATAAAGGCAGACAGTGTGAATTGTGTGCATGTGTATATATGTATATGTCTGTGTGTGTATATATATGTGTACATTGAGATGTATGGGTATGTATATTTGCGTGTGTGGACGTGTATGTATATACATGTGTATGTGGGTGGTTTGGGCCATTTCTTTTGTCTGTTTCCTTGCACTACCGCGCAAACGCGGGAGACAGCAACAAAGCAAAATAAATATGAAATGATATATTCCTGTGAAACACGATGTTCCCAAGTGCACTTTCGTGTAATAATCACATCATCGGGGTGACACGAGAAATATAAGTTAGTTGATATACATCGAAGAGACGAAGCTAGGATACCATTTGGTAAACATGCCATTGTCCAAGACATACAACGGGCGTTCATAAACTTATCTTGCAAATTTTATCAATAGTAAAGTTATCTAATTTGTATAGACCATCACTAATATTAAGATTGTAATTCTTTGTGTATTTAATGATAGAAGATTCAATGATATTTCTCGTGGTAATAGAGTTAGAGTTAATAACTGAGATGGCATTACTCCAGCCAGTACCATGATCATAGTTTTTAACGTGATTAAACAAGGCATTTGATTCTTGTCCCGTTCTTATACTATATTTATGTTGCTTAAGTCTAACAGGAAGATCCTTACCAGTCTGCCCAACATAAACTTTATCACAATTTCCACATGGCACTTTATAGATGCATTCAAGAGAATTTTCTGGTGAATTCCTGATAAGATATTCTTTATAGTATTATTGTTGCTGAAGGCAACATTTACATTAAAGGATTAAAGCATCATGGGAAATAAAGTGAAATTATTATTAAAAGGGAGAACTAAAAGATTCTTGGTGTCAGCGGGATGTTTGGGCTCAACTCAATAGAATGATTTCTTTGCTATCTTAAGGGATTTGTCAATGAAAGATCTAGGGTACTTTAATATAGATCCAATAGAATATATCTTCTCAAACTCATCATCAATAAACTCTGGGCTGCAAATACGTAATGCCCTAAGGAACATAGATTGAAATGATAATTTAACTCTTGTCATGTTGAGATGAGTAATAATGGATATATGAGCGTACATTGGTAGGTTTTCTGTATATGCTAAACTTAAACTTGTTTCCTTGCCTATGGATCATGCAGTCTAAAAATGGTAACATACCATTATTTTCATTTTCTACAGTAAATTTGATTGAAGGTACTAAATTGTTAAGTAAGGGGAGAAATATTTGTAAATTTTCAGTTGGTGGCCAAATGAAAATATATATATATATATATATATATATATATATATATATATATAATATATATGGAAAGTTCTGTGGGTCCTGGATGTGGAAAGGGAGCTGTGGTTTCGGTGCATTATTACATGACAGCTAGAGACAGAGTGTGAACGAATGGGGCCTTTGTTGTCTTTTCCTAGCGCTACCTCGCACACATGAGGGGGAAGGGGGTTGTTATTTTATGTGTGGCGAGGTGGTGATGGGAATGAATAAAGGCAGACATGTGTATATATGTATATGTCTGTGTGTGTATATATATGTATACGTTGAGATGTATAGGTATGTATATTTGCGTGTGTGGACGTAATTGGGAAGTGGTTACTGCCACTAGGTGGGATTACAGATCATAAAGTTGGATAATTTGTATATGTCTGGGATGTATACCTGTAAATTAGAGAGTAAGTTTTCACTCTTCAGTTAAGAAGTTGCATCTTAAGCATGACAGCCTAAGGCAGGTACCCATTTTTATTTGGCCACCCTAAGGGGAGGATGGACATGTGGGTGGGCTGTAAACCAACTGTTTGTAACACCTGGGTGGGCTGTAAACCAACTGTTTGTTTATTTAAAGTCAGATAATGTTCCCCCATTCTTTTATATGTATATACATGGAATAGTTGGAAATTTTGATCATGAAAATTGTGCTATTTTTCAAGATTTCCTAAGAAGAGTTAGTTTGTCTGCTTTCTATTTCTCATTGTCTTGATATTTCCATAATTGACTTAGTAACATCTGTGACTTGTAAGTGTTTCAGTATCGGTTACAGGAATGAGAAATGGTTAAGGCACCAGAACATTTCCTTAAGGAATTAAGCTTTTTACTGTTGAGGCAATAGAAATATGATTTACATTTTGATCTGTTCAAAATGTAAACATGTTACTTTAAGCAGTTTTTTCATCATCAGCTCCTTTTTCTTTCTGGCTTTCTGTAACATATTTAGACCTGCAATTTTTCTTATGTTTTCCTTGCATCCCTTCCATAACTGGACCTATGTGTCCATTTCTTCTTGATCTTCACTGGTATGGCATATGTTTGTCTCATCATGTATCAAGTATTATTTTCTATTGTATTCTCACCCTCTGTGTCATAAGTACTTTGTATTTATGTTCCCTGATATTTTTTTTACGATCATCGTAGGCATGATGGAGGTTTAGTTATTAGTGATTTTTTTCCCTATTTTTCCCCCAGATTTGATGAAATTCAAATTCTGTCTGATGGGTATGAGTGCTTTCAACACATATATCTTTTATTGTCCGTTGGATGTACCTAAGAGATCAAGTCTTCACTAAGTGCAGTTTGAGCTAGTTTTATTCTTTTGGAAATAACATCTGCACAACATTAATGACATGGCCTGTGTCTTCCCAGGCATATGATGCTATGACATTGTCAGCTTAAGACACTCACATTTAATGCATGTTTTACTCATAGTTTTATTTTTATGTATATCATCAGTTAATCATTACTTTATGACTAATTCAGGTGTATTAGTCCATGTTTTTTAAATTTCTTTAAGTTTCTTTCAGTCTTATTATTTTATTATTTATAGTAATATTACTATTGTCATTTTTATATTTTCATTAGGAATTTTTAAAATATTTTGTTTATGAGTTCTCTCCGTTTATCAGTCTTTACCTCTCATTTTTTCATTGTCTTGAGGTGATGTGGTTTGTGTGTGTGTGTGTGTGTTTTTTGTTTGTTAGGCTGGGGTATATTGTGGCAGTTTTGGGTTGCCTCCTCTTGCTATAAAGTTCCCTCATTTCCAAGATATGAGGATCAAATCACAGTATCTCTGAAGTGAATGGCATGATTAACTGAGGCTCAGTTTGGTTACCACATTTGAAGGTTTAATTTCAGTAGGATGTTAAGTAAAAAGAATGTTGGGTCTGCTTATAATTTAGTTATGGAGTGGGATTTAAAATGTATCAGGCTGGAGTAAATGTTCAACAGCGAGTATCTACAATGTTTGAATTCTTTTGCATCAATAGATGTTACCATCAATAGCAGAATTGGGCCTTCCAGGCCCTTGTCTGCTTGCTCCTACAGAGAATTAGCACACCCTCCCACCTTGGTCAGCACACCCTTACTCACTACCACTGCTTGTTTCTTCCCTGGCTACCACACCCTCCTTCCCTAGCTACAACAACTTCCATCTTCACCGCTCCTTTCCTGTTAACTATTACACTCTCCCTCCCTGGTCACCGCACTTTCCCTTCCTTGCCAGCACAAGCTGAATTGAGGAACTGTATTGTTTTTGGTTCCAGCCATCCATCCATCCCTGCTATTTTAATTCTTCATTCTTCCCATGTTATAGACACAACCTTCCCACTCAACAGTAAGATATTTTCCCATAAGTATATCTATTCAGCTGACAGCAGTTTCTGTACTGCCAAGCTGTGTATGGGGTTACTTGTGCATCTAGCAACTTCCTTAGATTGTGTGTGAACAGACAGACAGGATTGCCTGTTTATAGTATTGATTTAGGAGTTAAGTAATTGATTTGTAATTTGGGAAGGAAAGTAAATAAACACTTCGAAATTATAATGTGAATTGGCACACGAACCTCAGATTTTTTAGAATAGGTTTTGTCATTTTTTTTCCGATTTTGAAAGAATAGGAAAAGGTAATTGTATAATTTAAAGGTATTTAACATGGCTGCTTATTATTATTACCCCAGAACCCCTTTTAGAAAAGGTCCTGGTGTATTCCAAGACCCCCCTCTTCTGAGGGCTCTTGCAGCTTCAAGGCTTCTCAGTAGCAGGGACAAATTAGACTCTTGAAGTGAGAATTTCTTGATGAAACTATGTTTTTTACTGGCAGTGATACAGCCTTACCAAAGTGCCTTGTCACTTGTGTAACTTCAAGCAGGCAGAGTCTGGTAACATCTTTAGAATAAGTTGGAAGGGATAATCAAATGTTGAAGTATTTGCATTGATTTACGTTACTGAAGAAGTTTGTCTAGCCAAATTTATGTCTTGAAAATATTATATCCGTTATTAGATGAAAAGAAAACAGTCATATTAAGAATGAGTTGCAGTTGCCTAAACTAATGATTGCATATCAAGAATGAGTTGCAGTTGCTTAAACTAATGATTGCACTTAGTTTCAAGTTAAGCTAGGAAGGAATTTAATTTCTTGCAGTAGGCTAAGCAAGTGTTTTCGTGAGGGGGTTGTCTTTTATATTAAGTATACCTTACTGTATGGTGATTTTTTTTTTTCATCTCACCCTTTAATGAAAATGGATATCCATGAGTTAAACCAGTTTTGTACAATTAGGTACTTGCCTTAAGGTATAAGTCATTTATTGATTTGATTAAAGATTTGATGATGGTTTCATTTACCTAGAATCCAATTACACAAAGTATATACATAATCAGGTATATCAGTTGTATTTATTCAGGTTTCTGGAAGATTTACCCAGCCTCAGAATTTTACTGATTTACAAATGGTACACTAAAATGAAATTTGGGATAAGGTATGGGGACTGTCTCTGAAGCCGGTGCTTGTGTTGCAGGTAGGTCGGATGTCCCCAGGCAGGACAAGTGGCCTTACCTGTCAAGTCTGTGGTAAGGTGTTCAGCGGCAAGAACCAGCGCCAGCTGCTGCGCCGTCACACACTCATCCACACTGGCGAGAAGCCTCATGCCTGCCCTAATTGCCCTTATCGTACCAACCAGAAATGTAACCTCAATATGCACATAGCCACTGTGCATCGTACTGCCCCAGTTTTACATCCATCATTTACACCTCCTTTCTCTCTGCCCCAGCCATCAAGTTCATATAGTAATCATAGCTCTGTTTCACAGAAATCTGCCTCAGCAGCAGTAACCACCCCAAACTTTAGGAGCTGAGGGATGAGCATTGATTGTTTGAAGTGAATTTTTTTTCTTGGTACAGTCTTGTTTTGTGTAAAGATTCTCAAAAAAAAGCAGATAAAAAGAGAAAGAATATCATTTCAACAGAAGTCTACTTCAGCAGCAGTAACCATGCCAAACTTAAGAAACTGAGGGAAATGAACCTTTTTGATATAGTTTTGTGTTAGGTTCTCAGAGAAACAGATATGTAGAAAACGATCAGAACATTACATCATAGTGGATGACTGATTTCTTGAAAATTGTTTTGCGGCTCTTAGGGGTAATTGTTATTTGTTGTAGTCCTTTGTATTTTGTTATTGAGGAAATGATATGTGAGGTGGAAAGTAAAGCACTAAGTGGGGCTGTTATGTGTTGCAGGGTGTGAGGGTAGGCGTGGTTGCCCCGGGCGGGTGTGATGGGCTAGAGGGGCGCGGGCTCGTCTGCCCAGTGTGTGGCAAGGCATTCTACAGCCGCAATCGTCGACAGGATCTGCAACGACATCTTCTGTCTCACACTGGGGAAAGGCCTTTTCCTTGCCCCTTTTGTCCTTACCGAGCCTCTCTGAAAGGAAACTTGAAAAAGCACATTCATGGTCTTCATTCCCACTTTCTTACTCCTTTGGATAGAAATGTAGTTTCTCCAAATGCCTCTGTTATTCTTTCTTCACCTCCCCCACAGAGTTTGGGACTTGATAATGCAGATTATACTAGCTGAAGTCCTTTTGTACAGGCTTCTTGCTACATTATTTGAAGCTTATACTTTGCCATACTTAAGCTGCAAAGACATGAAGGCCAAGGGAGTATAGCATTAGCAGTGGAAAATGCATTCATCGTTAAAGAGTACGGAGGCTGACGTGCGGTGTTGTTGTTTCAGGGGCAGGTGGCGGCCTGGCAGTCCGCGCTGGTGGCTCAACGCCCCCATCTGCCAACCCCCACTAATCCATCTGTTGCTGTTGAGTGCATAACATGTGGCAAGACCTTCTACGGCTTCAACCGCAAGTTCCTGTTAAAACGACATATGATTACTCATACTGGTGAAAAGCCATTCCAGTGTCCACATTGCCCACACAGAGCAAACTTGAAGCAGAACTTGGAAGTGCACATCAAAAGGAAGCACAGAGACCAGCTACCCTCAGGGTTTATGCCTTCTACGCAAGCAGAAACTCATTGAAGTAGAGATTTTATTTTTATATTCTACATTGAAAGTGTCTTTTTGTGCAATTAATTTATAGTGATAAAAAGTGGATATGGGAGTGTGCAGATGTGAAGCTGGAAGGTTAAGTGTGCCCTGTATTGCAGGCGGGCGGAGGAACGACGCAGGAGCAAGTGGGAGCTGTCCTAGAGGCTGGCACCTGTGCTCTGTGTGGCAAGCACTTCCCCCGTATTACATCCTCGTGGCGTCAGAAATTAGAGCGTCATCTCTTGACCCATACAGGAGAAAAGCCTTATCGTTGCCCATACTGCCCACACCGTAGTGGCAGGAAGGATTCTATCAAGAGGCATGGTAGGGTTATGCACCCTGATAAACCCCCTCTCTCTGCCTCAGATATTGTCTTGGCATGTGATCAGGCTGGGGTTTGAATTCAGAGAAATAAGTTTACCAAGGTATTAAGCACTGGTGATTATGACAAGTTTTCTACCTTTTATCACCCAAATTTTTGAGAACATTTTTACAAGTATGTGAAAAGACCTGTTCGTGAAGGCCAAGGAGAGGGTGGAGCACTGAGAGGTGGTTTGTGTTGCAGGAGACTGGGGGCACCTTGGATGTGGGAACGCTGCTTGCCTGTCTGGATTTGGAGCGGAGGTGTCGAGTGTGTGGTAAACAGTTCCAGCCAAGCCCTTCCTGGAAGCAAAAATTGACACGTCACCTCATGACCCACTCAGGAGAGAAGCCTTTCTACTGCCCCCATTGTCCACATCGATGTGCAAGAAAGGACTCACTGAAACTGCATATTGCTCGCATGCATGGCCCACTCCCACCAATCTAGACTCAGCATAATGTATATTGTACCAATCATAAGTAAATAAAGAAGATACTTGTAGGCAAGCATAGAGCTAGAGGGAGACTGAGTGGTATGCGTTTACATTGCAGGTTGACTTATCCCGACAAGACTCAGCGTACACAACCCCTCATGCAGTGGATAGACGGCGTCACGAACCAGGAGGTCATGCTCCAGATGGAGGGAGTGCAGGTGGCCTTGGAATAGGTGTTGCAGGAGAAAAAAATTCCATTGCCCTGTCAAGGTCCTGTAGTATATGTGGCCACTCGTTTAGCGGCATTACTTGGAAACAGAAGCTTGAGCGGCACTTGCTGGTTCACACAGGTCAAAAGCCGTTTCATTGTCCTTATTGCCCACATCGTACCAATCGCAAGGATGCTCTCAAGGCTCATGTTGCAGCCTTACACAAGATTCATCTAATTACATAGTTGTTGAACCTCTAGGTAACAGACTAAATGTAATTGAGTTTTTGAAATTAATTGTTTGTTGATATTTGTTGTATGGACGGTTTGTGATTGTATATCGGAAGAAAGAATAATAGAGGGTTATTTTGTATTTA
The DNA here is from genome assembly GCF_036320965.1 of Panulirus ornatus. Lineage (NCBI taxonomy): Eukaryota > Metazoa > Arthropoda > Malacostraca > Decapoda > Palinuridae > Panulirus > Panulirus ornatus. The sequence goes on along the minus strand of NC_092240.1, from coordinate 48,968,445 downwards.
CGTATATTCTCTCATGGTAAAGATAAGTTAGATTTTCCCAAGTCATTTGTTTTAAACTGAACACTGGACTTGAAAAAGTGGATTTAAAAAAAAAAAATTGCCATGCATGGAAAATTTTCTCATAATTAGGTAGAATTTTGTTTTTGTTTTTAGTGTCTGCTCTATCTTTACCACAAAACTTGTTTAATCCGTATTGCATTGCATGTAGATCTTTAATGAAAGAACTATAACTTTTGTTTCACTTTGGAATTTAGATTGTAGATCTTCATGCCATAAAGTCAGATGATTGGAATTATTGCAGTTAGAGGAGATCAGTTAACAAAGTTAGACCAAGAAGATTATTGATAAAATATGTTGACTGCTGAATATGCAAATTGCTTATGGTTGAAATAGTGGAAGGGTGTGGATGTGCAACTTTTGAGAAGGTTGCTTCTGTGAATGTTGTGACATTCTTTACAGAAACTTCATTGAAAAGAATTTTGGTGATTTGTGTCACTGCAAATGGGTCAAACCTTAGTTTAAGGTAGATGTAATTATGCATTTTGCTGTTTTGAAAAGGATGTAATGTCAAGTTTTTCAGGTAATACATGCACGTGTATATATTATTATTATTATTATAATTATTATTATTATATTATTATTATTATTATTATTATTATTACTATTATACAACCCCAGAGCCCTTTCATGAAGGGTTTCTAAGGTTATAACCTCCAGTACCCATTATCAGAGAACTAATGCAGATTCAGCTTTGTGTTACACTGAGGAGCAGGGGAAGGTTGGACTCCTTCAAAGTGAGAAGTTCTGTGGCAATACCATACTTTCTTTTGTCAGCATCCTCACTAAAGGTGACTCTTCCCTTTGTGGTGTAACCTCAAGTTGGTAGAGTCTGGCAGCACTTGCTGGACTCTGCCTGGTTATGGTTACACTGTGAATGAAATCACCTTTAGTGAGGCTGTATCATGGTCTTGGAATGAAGGTAATATACTCTTGTTAAAAAACTTTTTGCTCCAAAGGGGTCCGTCATTTTCCTGCCACTGGAAGGAGCACAACATTGAAACAGCAGGAGCTTCTGGAAAAGGGGACCTGGAATAAAACAGGTCATTTTCTTTATCTGTTCTGTACGCTGCCTCGCTAATGTGGAAAATGGCAAACGCACGATATGAATATATATATATATATATATATATATATATATATATATATATATATATATATATATATATATATATACACACACACACACACATAGTAAATCATCGATTTAACAGACTAATCAGGCGGAGGGATCTCCAGTGATGCCGAAAGACAGTTAAATAAAAAGTGTAACTATGGACCATTTTTTAATACAATATACAGAGCACAAATTAAATAAAAAATGTAACTATGGACCATTTTTTAATACAATATACAGGGCACATTCTTTTAACTTCTCTGTCACTTGATGCCATTTTGGATTGTAAGGATTGCAAGATTATTTAATAAATAAAGTCACCATTCCCTGTATACAACCTGACCGCATGGTAGCTTGAGGCAGACTGAGACAGAAACAAAGCGAGTATACCCTACATTACCAAAAACAAGTGCGATATGAAATGTACATGGTGCAATGTTTTGAGATTTTTGAATTTTTCAAATTATTGTTAAGTGATGGATTATTATTTACCCAGTCCATTAAATCCAAAATTCGTTAAATTGAGGGTTTACTGTATGATTATTTAAAACTACAAGAAAAAATGAAAGTACAGTATGTTCCAAGTGCACTGTTGTGTAATTACATATTTGTGTAGATAAGAATGAGATAGATTTAGAACAGTGTATATATAACAGAGATGGAGCTAAGACACCCTTGGCACTCAAGTTTTTGTGGTTAGTGGCTTTTGGGTCTGGCACTATGCCTATCATAGAATTCGTTAAATGGTCAGGATAGGAAATCATTTAGAAATATTGCTCTTGGTAAAGATAACCAGTTTATGTAGACTTTGATTTATATTCAAGTTACAGGTCTTTGTATATTCATTAAGGTAGGATAGCAATATTTCTCATGATTGGGGAGTTACAGGTGATAACTGAATTAGCTCATTTCCATTCATTGCATGGTCATAATTTCTAATGTGATGAAACGAAGCAAGCACTAGAGTCATGTCCTGTTCTTATATAGTATTTATGGTGCTTAAGTCAAATAGAAATCCTTATCAGTCTACCCAATGAAATATAAACTTTCCGCCTTTACAAGGTATTCAGGAAACCTAACCCACAGAATTTTCTGACGAGTTTTTTATTAAGATATTCCATTGTAGTATTGTAAATGCTGAAGGCTACATTTGTCCTAAAGGCTCTGAGTAGCTTAGGGGCCACTCAGACCCCATGATGAAAATATAGTCTTTAGCAGTAACAGTACTATTAAGAATATCCTAATCAAAAACTCACCAGAAAATTCTACTGGCTGTGTTTACAGAATACCCTCTAAAAGCTGTAATATATTTTGTATTGGGCAGATTTCTCTGTTAGGCTTAAGCATCATAAATACTGTATAAGAACAGGGCAAGATTTGAATACTTTGTTAAGATCATGTTAGAATTTATGACCATTGTATTGATCAGAATAGTGCTGATAGTTATAACCTGTAACTCCATGATCAAGAGAAATATCATTGAATCCTCCTTCATTAAATACACAAAGAGCTGTAATATGATTTAAGTTAAGGTGTATATAAACTGGATAGTTTTGTTATAGGCATGATTTTTAGTTTGTTTCCTGTCTTGACTACAATTGATTTTTGACAGGTACTGTGCCAGACCCGAAAACCACAAACAAAAAATTGTGTGCCAAAAGTGTCTTGGCTCTGCCCCTCATATATATATATATATATATATATATATATATATATATATATATATATATATATATATATATATATATATGAATATATATTATATATATATATTATTTATTTATTTATTTATTGCTGTTTCCTGTGTCAGCGAGGTAGTGCAAGGAAACATATAGAATGGCCCAACCACTCATATACACATATATATACATAAATATCAATATACATACATATACATTTCAGTGTATACATACATATACATGCACAGACATATACATAGATAGACATTACATATTATCCTTAGGGATAGGGGGATGAAAATACTTCCCATGTATTCCCTGCCTGTTGTAGAAGACGACTAAATGACATGGAAGCATGGTGCTGGAAATCCTCCCTTCTGGTTTTACTTTTCCTGAAGAAGGAACAGAGAAAGGGGCCATGTGAGGTTATTTCCCTCAAAGGCTCGATCTTCTGTTTTTGATGCTACCTCGCAGACCTGGTAAATGGTGAATGCATGGGATGTATTTAGGGAAGCAGTGATGGCTTGCGCATAGGATGCTTGTGGCATGAGAAACGTGGGAGGTGGGCAGATTAGAAAGGGTAGTGAGTGGTGGGATGAAAAAGTAAGAATATTAGTGAAAGAGAAGAGAGAGGCATTTGGACGATTTTTGCAGGGAAATAGTGCAAATGACTGGGAGATGTATAAAAGAAAGAGGCAAGAGGTCAAAAGAAAGGTGCAAGAGGTGAAAAAGAGGGCAAATGAGAGTTGGGGTGAGAGAGTGTCATTAGATTTTAGGGAGAATAAAAAGATGTTTTGGAAGGAGGTAAATAAAGTGCATAAGACGAAAACAAATGGGGACATCCGTGAAGGGGGCTAATGGGGAGATAAGAACAAGTAGTGGTGATGTGAGGAGATGGAGTGAACATTTTGAAGGTTTGTTGAATGTGTTAGATGATAGAGCGGCAGACATAGGGTGTTTTGGTCGAGGTGGGGTGCGAAGTGAGAGGGTCAGGGAGAATGATTTGGTAAACAGAGAAGTGGTAATGAAAGTTTTGTGGAAGATGAAAGCCAGCAAGGTGGTGGGTTTGGATGGTATTGCAGTGGAATTTATTAAAAAAAAAAAGGGGGGGGGGTGACTGTGTTGTTGACTGGTTGGTGAGGATATTCATTGCATGTATGGCTCATGGTGAAGTACCTGAGGATTGGCAGAATGCATGCATAGTGCCATTGTACAAAGACAGAGAGGATAAAGGTGAGTGCTCAAATTACAGAGGTATAAGTTTATTGAGTATTCATGGGAAGGGTATTGATTGAGAGTATGAATGCATGTACAGAGCATCAGATTGGGGAAGACCAGTATGGTTTCAGAAGTGGTAGAGGATGTGTGGATCAGGTGTTTGCTTTGAAGAATGTATGTGAAAAATACTTACAAAAACAAATAGATTTGTATGTAGCATTTATGGATGTAGATTTGTTTGTAGCATTTATGGATGTGGAGAATGCATATGATAGAGTTGATAGAGATGTTCTGTGGAAGGTATTAAGAGTATATTGTGTGGGAGGCATGTTGCTAGAAGCAGTGAAAAGTTTTTATCGAGGATGTAAGGCATGTGTACGTGTAGGTAGAGAGGAAAGTTATTGGTTTTTAGTGATTGTCAGTTTGTGGCAGGGGTGCGTGATGTCTCCATGATTGTTTAATTTGTTTATGGATGGAATTGTTAGGGAGGTAAATGCAAGAGTTTTGGAGAGAGGGGCAAGTATTCAGTCTGTTGTGGATGATAGAGCTTGGGAAGTGAGTCAGTTGTTGTTCACTGATGATACAACGCCGGTGGCTGATTTGGGTAAGAAACTGCAGAAGCTGGTGACTGAGTTTGGTAAAGTGTGTGAAAGAAGAAAGCTGGGAGTAAATGTGAATAAGAGCGAGGTTATTAGGTACAGTAGGGTTGAGGGACAAGTCAATTGGGAGGTAAGTTTGAATGGAGAAAAACTGGAGGAAGTGAATTGTTTTAGATATCTGGGAGTGGATTTGGCAGTGGATGGAACCATGGAAGTGAGTCACAAGGTGGGGGAGGGGACGAAGGTTCTGGGAGCCTTGAAGAATGTGTGGAAGTTGAGAACATTATCTCGTAAAGCAAAAATGGGTATGTTTGAAGGAAAAGTGGTTCCAACGATGTTATATGGTTGCAAGGCATGGGCTATAGTTGGGGTTGTGGGGAGGAGGGTGGATGTGTTGGAAATGAGATGTTTGAGAACAATATGTGGTGTGAGGTGGTTTGATCAAGTAAGTAATGAAAGGGTAAGAGAGAAGTGTGGTAATAAAAAGTGTGGTTGAGAGGAGCAGAAGAGGGTGTTTTGAAATGGTTTGGTCACATGGATAGAATGAGTGAGGAAAGATTGATGGAGAGGATATATGTGTCAGAGGTGTAGGGAACGAGAAGTGGGAGACCAAATTAGAGGTGGAAGGACGGATTGAAAAAGATTTTGAGCAATCGGGGCCTGAACATGCAGGAGGGTGAAAGGCGTGCAAGGAATAGAGTGAATTGGAACGATGTGGTATACCGGGTGGACGTGCTGTCAATGGATTGAACCAGGACATGTGGAGTGTTTGGGGTAAACCATGGAAAGTTTTGTGGGGCCTAGATGTGGAAAGGGATCTGTGGTTTAGGTGCATTACACATGACAGCTAGAGACTGCGTGTGAACGAATGTGGCCGTTGTTGTCTTTGCCTAGCGCAACCTTGCGTGTCCATGGAGGGTAGGGGATGCCATTTCACGTATGGCGGGTGGTGACGGGAATGGCTGAGGGCAGCAAGTATAAATATGTACGTGTGTATGTGTGTATGTATATGTATGTATACATTGAAATGTATAAGTATGTATATCTGCATGTGTGGGCGTGTATGTATATACATATGTATGTGGGTGGGGTGGACCATTCTTTCATCTGTTTCCTTGCGGTACCTTGCTAATGCGGGAGACAGCGACAAAATATAATAAATGAAATAAAATATGAATTATATATATATATATATATATATATATATATATATATATATATATATATATATATATATATGTGTGTGTGTATGTATGTGTAAGCTGACAGTTCTGAATCATGTATCTCATTCTTGTATCTCCCTTGACAATGTAATAACATGAAAGTGCATTTGGAGCTTGTTTCATTTTTCCCCATAGTTATTTACAAATTCCAGATCATGCTCATCACTGTGACCGAACTGTAAAATACACATGCACACACACACACACACACACACACACACACACAACACAGGTGTAAGAGGATACACTGTGAATGAAAAGTCTCCTTTATTGAGACTATATCATTGGGAGTACAATCTCCTTAAAGAACTTGTAGCTCCTAGAGTGTCTACATTTCCTTGCAACTGGAAGAAGTGCAGCTTTGCATTGCAGGAGCCTTTAGAAAGGTTCTGAGTAATTCTCGAAGATGCCTTCATAGAAATTTATTTCAGCTGTGTTTTGTTTTATATATATATGTATCTTTTCGTACTTGATCACCATTTTCCATATTAGGAGGTAGTGCCAGGAGCAAATGAAGAAAGGCCATATCCGCTCACATCCATTGACTATCTGTCACGTGTAATGCACTGAAACCACAGCTCCCTACCCACATCCAGGCCGCACAGTCTTTTCTGTGGTTTAACTCAGACACCTCACATATCCTGGTTCAGTCATGTGACCCCAGTATACTGCATCATTCCAATCATATTTACCCACAAGAATCTTCGATCACTCTTTTAACCATAAACGAACATGTATCCATTTCACATTCTCCAGTTAATGTGAATGGACAATCACTTTCACTGAACTTAACAGCAACCAATCTCAGCATCATATATGACATACCCACAACATTCATTCCTTACACCAATGACTAGCATTAAAGCAATACACAAATTGAAGGACCTTGGAACCCTAACTGACACCACATTGTATGAAAAAGAATCCCTGACAGACTATTCATCTGTTACAGTTTATAGTGTGCCTCACTTGGTCTTCCACTCTCAGAAGCAAACGTAGCAAAGCTGCAGATCACAAAGTAGAGTTCTCAGAACAATTCCTGGCTACATAGTGACCAGAATCACTCCTCCCACCCGTACATGCCAGGCACTCAGATCTTTGCAACAGTAGTGGACCTCCTCCACCTAGACCACCTAGATGCATTGTAGTTAAGACCAGGCGGATGTTGATGATACTTCCACCACCTTTGCCGGAAAAACCTTTTCTTCCTTATCTTCGTCAGTTTTTGATGCTGAAAGTCATTTTCCTTGTAATCAGTCCCCACACTACCCAAAGATGGGTCATCATCATCAAATAATAATTTAGGATTGTTTGCCGTGTCTTTTGAATCTGGCTAAAAACTCCTCAGTTCCCTTTTTAAAAACTTGAGCATATTTGCTGTCATTAGCACTCAGTTCCCTTTTTAAAAACTTGAGCATATTTGCTGTCATTAGCACGGCTGGATAATGACTAACTTAGGAAAAATTACCATGCAGTGCTACCATTGCAGTCAACCAGACTCGATGCACAGCCTTATAAAGAAAGGCGTGAGGTGTAGTCCAGTTCGTGTAAATATCCATATGGAGTTATGAAGCAGTTAATCACCACCCCATCTGACAGACATCTATATGAAACCACTCTCCCTAGACAAATATGAATCAGTCTCCCATTTGTCCTCCAGATATCACATTACCCTGAATTATTACAAGACAGATTCACTACAACCCAGGACCCTTCATATCCACAGTGCAACTACCACAAAGATACCAGATCCTAACTGTTATCTTGCTGTGTGCGCTTTTCCCAAAGAAACACACATAACATTACAGTAATGTATAACCTATGGTCCTGCCCAGTGAATATGGCCAGCCTCTTAAGTGCTGCAGGAGTTTCATAGAGAAAAGGTGTCCTGGGGCAGTATGTAAAACACACACACACACACACACACACACACACACACACACATTTATATAATTTCTGTATGTAAAATTTTTACCACTTAACACATCAGATATTTGTGCATGTTTGAGATATATATGCATACATATTACTTCCTGCCCACTGCTAAACCAAACAGCCTAACTTCTTTCACATTTACTTTCAACTTACTCCTTCCACAAGCCATCTGCTTTGCCCAAGACCTACCATGTCATCCACTTTCTCAAATGCAAATATGATTGCTACAAGCAATTTTAGACTTGATGGGTAAGGAATATTCAATAAGCTGTTCATGCCCTACATAAGGCCGACATTAGAATATGCTCCTTAAGGAGCACGAAAGTGCCAATGTAAAAGTTTCAGTAGTAAAGTGTAGTAAAGATGGTACAGTAAATCAAGGACGTGAGTTACAGGGAAATCCTAGAGGCCTTAAAATTGTCCACCGTAGGAGAGTGGTGTTGATCTGATCACAACTTTTAACCCATTAGACAGACTTCTTGATTTTGGGTCTGTTTCTTTAAAATGTCATACCTCCATGGATAAATGGAATTGTTCTCTATGTGAGGGGGACTTTAAAGTTAAGACCATTCCTGATCTGTTGCCAGAGTCCCACATTAGGAGAATAGTAGAAGACGCAAACTGTCTGTTGGCAAATAATAGTTTTCAAGTGTTTGGATAAGGAAATATTTAACAAGCTGTATGTATCCTACATAAGGCCAAAACTAGGATATGCTTCTCAAGTTTGGTAATTACTCTTTAAAAAGTACTGAGTTCATACTGAAGGTTCAGTAAAGGGTAACAAAGATTGTACCAGAAATAAGAGAGCTGAGTTACAGGGAAAGGCATGAAGAGGGGAGTGATTAAGCCCATATTACAATATATCAAAATGGCCTGAAGCAAACATCTTTAAGAGCTCAGCAAGAATAATGTAGGTACCTTATAATGTCATGCTTAACGAAACCTAGAAGACTAGAGAGGTAGTTAGAAAACAGTGTAGAATGATCATAAGATTAACAATTATACAATGTGTATGGCGGTACTAGAGAAATGGTGAAATTGTGCCTGTTAACGTAAATCAAGCATCTTATGTACTGAGAGCTGTGCACCAGCCTGCCTCATGGCAAAATGTAGATGCTTTCTTTACAAAAACTCTGTAAAACTTGCGGAAAGAATGAGAATGGTTACTTTCTTCTTGACTTTGCTAAGGCTTATATCATGTAAACAGATATGAAATTTGTTGCATAAAGTGGTTATGAAAGATAAAATGTAAACTATGAATGTAGGATTAAGGAGTTTCCAACTGATTCAGACATCTCATTGTATTGACAAAGGGGAAATATGTCTGTGGATGTTTTATCAGTAACAGCATAGATAGTGAACTGGTAGGTTAGATGAAAACAAAAGAAGAGTTCTTTAAGATCTAGATATGTGAATAGCCAAAGGAAAATTATAGAATTCCATGAAGAAAAATGTGGACAAATAATTCTTGGAACATTTTACAGTATCTTATAACTCCTTAAAAGGGAACAACAAGGGTTAGAAATTGAGATGATTTTAAAGATCCGTGAGTTGGTATAGTGTAAAAACGAATACCAGTTTGAAAAAATATTGCCAGTGAGTCATGTAATGAATTGCGCTAGAATAAGGACTTTCATTGTGAGGTATAGAAAGTGAAAGATTGTTCACTGCATGTGTATTCTAGCAAAAAGCAAAATTTGATACTGGGTATGGTACACAAGCTTATATTAAACTGGAAGGAATTCAGGGACTAGAGGGAAAATTTTGAGAAAGGAATGTTTGGACTAGCATGAAATATTGAAAATGAATGTGGACTGTAAGGCCTTAAAAAAGAAAGGGGAACATATAAGCAGTGCAGAAAATAGAAGGAATTAAAGAAATAGGACAAAAGAAATTTCACTATGTAAGAAATAGGAATTGCTTTAGTTGCATATTTAAGAGCTGAACAAGATGAGACATTAATGTTTCCCTGCAAAACACGAAACCTGTTGGGAGTAAATACTGAAACTTGAGAAATTAAACACAGAAAAATGGAAAGATTCTGGATGAGCCCATGTTCATGTCAATAAAAGTGTTTAGTATCGTGAAAGAAGATGTGTGTGTGTGTAAGGCCTGCCTCCTGGCAGGAGCTTATCCCAAGGAATTTTTTTGCCATAATAGAAAGGGCATGTAAGATTGCCTTCTGTTTACATGCAGTAACTTAAAGATGTCAGCGATTGAATTTTATATTAAAGCAAGTGGTTTGAAAAGTGGGAAATATTGGAGAAACATTATGTTTTTTACAGTGGTCACAATAATTTGGATAAAATATCATTCACTTTTCTAATTTCTATACGCAGCATTACCTTTTCAAACTGTAACAATCTGTTTTGATCAGCTGATGTTTGGCCTTTATATATAGCTGCTGATTTTACCTCATGCATTGAGGAATGTTGTCGAGAGGACTGTAGTTTTGTGAAATTTAAAAAAGAAAAATTATTACTATCTCTTTGGTTATGTAAAATTAGAATTTAAATGCTTGTTTATTAAGACAACTTGGTGCTCGATTTTTTTTTCTTTTTTTTAGTTAAAAAAGAAAAATTATTACTATCTCTGGGGTTATGTAGAATTAGAATTGAAATGCTTGCTTATTAAGACAACTTGGTGCTTGATTTTTTTTTTAGTAAGAAATACCGTGATTGCATTTGGTATTATTTATGATGTAGTGATTACAGGAACATTTACATTGCCCTCGTAGGGTTAGTATGATCACCTATAGATTCTGGAAGAACAAGAGGAAATGAAACAAAGGATGCTGGAAACACTTTTCATTTCATTATACTTGAAAGAGATGGGTCTGAGCCTTTCATTATAGTCCAGTGTGTTCAAGAAATATGTGACCTGAATATAAGGTTTGCATGTAGAGTGATTAGTATTTCAGATCAATTACTTAAGGTGGTGTAGTGTTACTAGTACTTTGAGAAAAGTAATTTTAAAAGGATATTATACTCGTTTTTGATTGTGTTGAATGATGAAGTATGAAGTATTTTTTAAAGTCCTGTTTCATGATAATGAAAATAGCTTTAGTGAGAGATCAAAAGTAAAATTGGAGGACAGAGAAGAGAGACTTCTTGTGCTAAGGTATACATGAATGTGGCCATTGTTTGGAAGGGAGACAGACTTCTTTTGCTAAGTGAGACATGGATGTGGCTGTCATTTGGAGGAGAGATTGCAGTGATTTGCTGATGTTGGTACATATAACTGTATTAGATAGTACACGAACAAACATAAAGCCCATATATTTGAGACAGAAAGCCAATATACATTAATATGTGTTTCAAGATTATAAACTATTAGACCTATTTCCGAGACGTGGTTTCAGGGTCCAGGTATATGTTATTCACACTATATGCTTTTTCTTCAAGAAATTTTGTAGATATCTACAGTGTATGAGTGACTTTGTGAGAACATGTTATGTATTTATTATTATTTTTGTATGTAGAATCTTGTTAGGTTCATTATTTTGTTAGCTAGATTTGGCATTGTTGGCAGCCAATTTTTTTTTTTTTTGTATTGGAGTTAATACTTTAGTGATTGAAGAAAGCAGTATATTTATGTGAAGGGAATAGAAGGTCTGCACAGAATGTAACAAGCATGCAGCCTTGAGGGAAGTGGCCAATATTGTACAGTGTATAGATTTAATTAAATGTGAAGATTTTATTTGATTTTTATATACCATTCACTTGGCTTTGATAACCTAAGATTACATTTGGTTTTGCATTAATGAATCGAGGATGTAAGGCATGTGTACATGTAGGAAGAGAGGAAAGTGATTGGTTCTCATTGAATGTTGGTTTGTGGTGGTTCTCATTGAATGTTGGTTTGTGGTAGGGGTGTGTGATGTCTCCATGGTTGTTTAATTTGTTTATGGATGGGGTTGTTAGGGAGGTGAATGCAAGAGTTTTGGAAAGAGGGGCAAGTATGAAGTCTGTTGTGGATGAGAGGGCTTGGGAAGTGTCAGTTGTTGTTCGCTGATGATACAGCACTGGTGACTGATTCGTGTGAGAAACTGCAGAAGCTGGTGACTGAGTTTGGTACAGTGTGTGAAAGAAGAAAGTTGAGAGTAAATGTGAATAAGAGCAAGGTTATTAGGTACAGCAGGGTTGAGGGACAAGTCAATTGGGAGGTAAGCTTGAATGGAGAAAAACTGGAGGAAGTGAAGTGTTTTAGATATCTGGGAGTGGATTTGGCAGCGGATGGAACCATGGAAGCGGAAGTGAATCATAGGGTGGGGGAGGGGGCAAAAGTTCTGGGAACGTTGAAAAATATGTGGAAGTCGAGAATGTTATCTTGGAAAGCAAAAATGGGTATGTTTGAAGGAATAGTGGTTCCAAGAATGATAAATGGTTGCAAGGCGTGGGTTATAGATAGAGTTGTGCGCAGGAGGGTGGATGTGCTGGAAATCAGATGTTTGAGGACAATGTGTGGTGTGAGGTGGTTTGATCAAGTAAGTAATGAAAGGGTAAGAGAGATGTGTGGTAATAAAAAGAGTGTGGTTGAGAGAGCAGAAGAGGGTGTCCAATTTTGAAATGGTTCGGTCACATTTAGAGAATGAATAAGGAAAGATTGACCAGGAGGATATATGTGTGAGAGGTGGAGGGAACAAGGAAAAGTGGGGGACCAAATTGGAGGTGGAAAGATGGAGCGAAAAAGATTCTGAGTGATCGGGGCCTGAACATGCATGAGGATGAAAGGTGTGCAAGGAATAGAGTGAATTGGAACGATGTGGTATACCGGGGTCGACGTGCTGTCAATGGATTGAACCAAGGCATGTGAAGCGTCTGGGGTAAACCATGGAAAGCTTTGTGGGGCCTAGATGTGGAAAGGGAGCTGTGGTTTCAGTGCATTATACATGACAGCTAGAGACTGTGAACGAATGTGGCCTTTTTTGTCTTTTCCTTGCACTACTTTGCACACATGAGGGGGGAGGGGGTTGTTGTTGTGGTGGGCGGGGTGGTTACGGGAATGAATAAGGGTAGACAGTATGAATTATGTATATGTCTGTGTGTATATATATATATGTATATGTATACGTTGAGATGTATAGGTATGTATATGTGCGTGTGTGGACATGCATGTTTATACATGTGTATGTGGGTGGGTTGGGCCATTCTTTTGTCTGTTTCCTTGCGCTACCTCGCTAACGTGGGAGATAGCGACAAATGATGATAAAGAAAAAAAAAAGATATATATATATATATATATATATATATATATATATCTTTAATACTATTCGCCATTTCCCGCATTAGCGAGGTAGCGTTAAGAACAGAGGACTGGGCCTTTGAGGGAATATCCTCATCTGGCCCCCTTCTCTGTTCCTTCTTTGGGGGAAAAAAAAAAAAAAACGAGGGGAGGATTTCCAGCCCCCCCCGCTCCCTTCCCTTTTAGTCGCCTTCTACGACACGCAGGGAATACATGGGAAGTATTCTTTCTCCCCTATCCCTTTCCACACCCAGGCCCCACAAAATGCTTCACATGCCCTGGTTCAATCCATTGACAGCACATTGACCCCAGTATACCACATCGTTCCAATTCACTCTATTCCTTGCACGCCTTTCACCCTCATGCATGGTCAGGCCCCAGTCGCTTAAAATCTTTTTCACTTCATTCTTTCACCTACGATTGGGTCTCCCACTTCTCGTTACCTCCCCCTCTGACACATGTATCCTCTTTGTCATTCTTTCCTCACTCATTCTCTCCATGTGACCAAACCATTTCAAAACAGCCTCCTCTGCTCACTCAACCACACTCTTTTTATTACCATGCATCTCTCTTACCCTTTCATTGCTTACTATATATATATCTATTTAAATTATTTTACTTTGATGCTGTCTCCCGCATTAGCGAGGTAGCACAAGGAAACAGACAGAAGAATGGCCCAACCCACCCACATACACATGTATATACATAAACGCCCACACAGGCACATATACATACATATACATTTCAACCTATACATACATATACATACACAGACATATACATATAGACACATGAACATATTCATACATGCTGCCTTTATCCATTCCTGCCGTCACCCTGCCACACATGAAATGACACCTCCCTCCCCCCCGCATGTGCGTAAGGTAGCGTTAGGAAAAGACAACAAAGGCCACATTCGTTCACACTCAATCTCTAGCTGTCATGTGTAACGCACCGAAACCACAGCTATCTTTCCACATCCAGCCCGCTTCAGCGAGGTAAACAAAAAAGGCCACACTTGTTCACACTGTCTGTCGCTGTCATGTGTAATGCACTGAAACCACAGCTCCCCATAGGCCCCTCAGTCGTTTCCATGGTTTACCCCAGGCACTTCACATGCCTTGGTTCAGTCCATTGACAGCATGTCGACCTCAGTATACCACATCATTCCATTTCACTGTATTCCTTGCACGCCTTACCCTTCTGAATGCTCAGGCCCCAATCACTCAAAATCTTTTTCACTCCATCCTTCTACCTTCAGAAGAGGGAAAGGGAAAATAAACCAGCATTGGGGCATAGGGCAAGTGGGTCTAGTGTTGGAGTTAGCCTGGGAGAGTTGAAAAGTTGGACTAGTGTTGAGTCAACTCTGTCGAGTAAGATTGCATTTCTGGAACCACCGGAAGATTGCATTACTGGAACCACCCTAAATGTGAGAACAGTATCCCATACAATTTCTTTACTTCTCACACTAGAGTCCCTTTTATCTTTATGAAACTCCTGCAGCACTCAGGAAGCTGGCTTTGTCCACCAAGTAGTACCATATGTCATAAACTGTAGTGATGTTTTGTGTATCAGTGTGTGGTGAGTGCAGGGCATCTTCTTTGAACCTCTCTGTTTTGTACATTGTGGACATGAAGGGTTTTGAGGAATGTCGAACCAGCGTTTGTACTGTTATAGGGATGGATGATTTCCAAAGCGTGGCTGAAAATTGTTACTCTTATTTGTCTTGAGGGTGTTGCTTCTGATGGACATGTCTGATGGGGTGGTGTTGAAGTCTTGAGTTAGAAGGGCAGTTGTTTAGTGTTTGATGGGTCATTTTAGGGTGTACGTGTTTTGTTGTGTTATATTTGTTAAGGATGGAGGGTGGGATCTGTCAGGAGAGGTTGTTGATATGTAAGGCAATGGTAAGCTACTTATTTCTGTGTGGTGGTTAATGGTTATCTATGGAGCTGTTTAGATGGGAGAGGTCATTGCTTTTGCAAAGAATTGAGTGCCAAGCTTTTGAGGTGGCATTGTATTGGGAATGCCTCTGTTTCATTTTGAAAGCGATTTGTATTTGTGATTGCTGAGCAGTCAGTGATTTGGTCTGAGTGCCTATTTTGTATGGTTTTCAGCTTTGTCATGTGTATTTTTGAGAGGGTTGAAAATCAGGAAGGTGAAGGTTTAAAGTGGAGTGGGTGAATTGTTTGGAGGGAGTGCTAAAGGAGACTATTTCTTGTCCATATCTAGTGCCAGTTATTGTTTTGAGGGAATTTAGTTCGTTTGTCATATTTGTGTTGATATGTTGCCAGGAATGAATGTCATGTCTTGAGTGTAAGTGTATCAGTGCCAGTTATTGTTTTCGAGGGAATTTAGTTCTTTTGTCATATTTGTGTTGATAATGTTGTCAGGAATGAATGTCATCTCCAGAGTGTAAGTGGCAGTATTTCCACCTCACATAGGCTGCATGATGTATCAGTGAGATCCATAATCAGCAAATGGTTATGGAGATGCACTTTTGAACTCATCTTGGCCTGGGGGTTAGGCTACCCAGCTGCCTATATATGTATATATATTCTCGCTTGGGATAGGGGAGGAGGAATACTCCCCGCATGTCATAGAAAGTGACTAAAAGGGAGGGAGCTGGAGGCTAGAAATCCTCTTCTTCCATTTTTAATTTTTACAAGAGAGAGGAATGGAGAAGGGGGCCAAGTGAGGCTATTCCCTCTGAGATTCGGTCCTCTGTTCTTGACGTTACCTTGCCAACGCAGGAAATGGCTAATATGTATGAATATAGATTTTATTTTATTTATTTTGCTTTGTCGCTGTCTCCCGCGTTAGCGAGGTAATGCAAGGAAAAAGACAAAAGAATGGCCCAACCCACCCACATACACACGTATATACATACACGTCCACACACGCAAATGTACATACCTATACATCAATGTATACATATATATACACACAGACATATACATATATACACATGTACATAATTCATACTGTCTGCCTTTATTCATTCCCATCGCCACCTCGCCACACATGGAATCATTTTTTTTTAATTTTCCAAAAGAAGGAACAGAGAAGGGGGCCAGGTGAGGATATTCCCTCAAAGGCCCAGTCCTCTGTTCTTAACGCTACCTCGCTAACGCGGGAAATGGTGAATAGTTTGAAAGAAAAAAGAAAGAATATATATATATATTATATGGGAGGGTATTGATTGAGAGGGTGAAGGCATGTACAGAGCATCAGATTGGGGAAGAGCAGTGTGGTTTCAGAAGTGGTAGAGGATGTGTGGATCAGGTGTTTGCTTTGAAGAATGTATGTGAGAAATACTTAGAAAAGCAAATGGATTTGTTTGTAGCATTTATGGATCTGGAGAAGGCATATGATAGAGTTGATAGAGATGCTCTGTGGAAGGTATTAAGAATATATGGTGTGGGAGGCAAGGTGTTAGAAGCAGTGAAAAGTTTTTATCGAGGATGTAAGGCACGTGTACGTGTAGGAAGAGAGGAAAGTGATTGGTTCTCAGTGAATGTAGGTTTGCGGCAGGGGTGTGTGATGTCTCCATGGTTGTTTAATTTGTTTATGGATGGGGTTGTTAGGGAGGTGAATGCAAGAGTTTTGGAAAGAGGGGCATGTATGAAGTCTGTTGGGGATGAGAGAGCTTGGGAAGTGAGTCAGTTGTTGTTTGCTGATGATACAGCGCTGGTGGCTGATTCATGTGAGAAACTGCAGAAGCTGGTGACTGAGTTTGGTAAAGTGTGTGAAAGAAGAAAGTCAAGAGTAAATGTGAATAAGAGCAAGGTAATTAGGTACAGTAGGGTTGAGGGTCAAGTCAATTGGGAGGTAAGTTTGAATGGAGAAAAACTGGAGGAAGTAAAGTGTTTTAGATATCTGGGAGTGGATCTGGCAGCGGATGGAACCATGGAAGCAGAAGTGGATCATAGGGTTGGGGAGGGGGCGAAAATCCTGGGAGCCTTGAAGAATGTGTGGAAGTTGAGAACATTATCTCGGAAAGCAAAAATGGGTATGTTTGAAGGAATAGTGGTTCCAACAATGTTGTATGGTTGTGAGGCGTGGGTTATGGATAGAGTTGTGCGCAGGAGGATGGATGTGCTGGAAATGAGATGTTTGAGGACAATGTGTGGTGTGAGGTGGTTTGATCGAGTAAGTAATGTAAGGGTAAGAGAGATGTGTGGAAATAAAAAGAGCGTGGTTGAGAGAGCAGAAGAGGGTGTTTTGAAATGGTTTGGTCACATGGAGAGAATGAGTGAGGAAAGATTGACGAAGAGGATATATGTGTCGAAGGTGGATGGAACGAGGAGAAGTGGGAGACCAAATTGGAGGTGGAAAGATGGAGTGAAAAAGATTTTGTGTGATCGGGGCCTGAACATGCAGGAGGGTGAAAGGAGGGCAAGGAATAGAGTGAATTGGATCGATGTGGTATACCGGGGTTGACGTGCTGTCAGTGGATTGAATCAGGGCATGTGAAGCGTCTGGGGTAAACCATGGAAAGCTGTGTAGGTATGTATATTTGCGTGTGTGGACGTATGTATATACATGTGTATGGGGGTGGGTTGGGCCATTTCTTTCGTCTGTTTCCTTGCGCTACCTCACAAACACGGGAGACAACGACAAAGCAAAAAAATATATATATATATATATAGATATATATATATATATATGCAAAGTGAGAGGGTTAGGGAAAATGATTTGGTAAACAGAGAAGAGGTAGTAAAAGCTTTGCGGAAGATGAAAGCCGGCAAGGCAGCAGGTTTGGATGGTATTGCAGTGGAATTTATTAAAAAAGGGGGTGACTGTATTGTTGACTGGTTGGTAAGGTTATTTAATGTATGTATGACTCATGGTGAGGTGCCTGAGGATTGGCGGAATGCGTGCATAGTGCCATTGTACAAAGGCAAAGGGGATAAGAGTGAGTGCTCAAATTACAGAGGTATAAGTTTGTTGAGTATTCCTGGTAAATTATATGGGAGGGTATTGATTGAGAGGGTGAAGGCATGTACAGAGCATCAGATTGGGGAAGAGCAGTGTGGTTTCAGAAGTGGTAGAGGATGTGTGGATCAGGTGTTTGCTTTGAAGAATGTATGTGAGAAATACTTAGAAAAGCAAATGGATTTGTATGTAGCATTTATGGATCTGGAGAAGGCATATGATAGAGTTGATAGAGATGCTCTGTGGAAGGTATTAAGAATATATGGTGTGGGAGGCAAGTTGTTAGAAGCAGTGAAAAGTTTTTATCGAGGATGTAAGGCATGTGTACATGTAGGAAGAGAGGAAAGTGATTGGTTCTCAGTGAATGTAGGTTTGCGGCAGGGGTGTGTGATGTCTCCATGGTTGTTTAATTTGTTTATGGATGGGGTTGTTAGGGAGGTAAATGCAAGAGTCTTGGAAAGAGGGGCAAGTATGAAGTCTGTTGGGGATGAGAGAGCTTGGGAAGTGAGTCAGTTGTTGTTCGCTGATGATACAGCGCTGGTGGTGGATTCATGTGAGAAACTGCAGAAGCTGGTGACGGAGTTTGGTAAAGTGTGTGGAAGAAGAAAGTTAAGAGTAAATGTGAATAAGAGCAAGGTTATTAGGTACAGTAGGGTTGAGGGTCAAGTCAATTGGAAGGTGAGTTTGAATGGTGAAAAACTGGAGGAAGTGAAGTGTTTTAGATATCTGGGAGTGGATCTGTCAGCGGATGGAACCATGGAAGCGGAAGTGGATCATAGGGTGGGGGAGGGGGCGAAAATTTTGGGAGCCTTGAAAAATGTGTGGAAGTCGAGAACATTATCCCGGAAAGCAAAAATGGGTATGTTTGAAGGAATAGTGGTTCCAACAATGTTGTATGGTTGCGAGGCGTGGGCTATGGATAGAGTTGTGCGCAGGAGGATGGATGTGCTGGAAATGAGATGTTTTAGGACAGTGTGTGGTGTGAGGTGGTTTGATCGAGTAAGTAACGTAAGGGTAAGAGAGATGTGTGGAAATAAAAAGAGCGTGGTTGAGAGAGCAGAAGAGGGTGTTTTGAAGTGGTTTGGGCACATGGAGAGGATGAGTGAGGAAAGATTGACCAAGAGGATATATGTGTCGGAGGTGGAGGGAACGAGGAGAAGAGGGAGACCAAATTGGAGGTGGAAAGATGGAGTGAAAAGGATTTTGTGTGATCGGGGCCTGAACATGCAGGAGGGTGAAAGGAGGGCAAGGAATAGAGTGAATTGGAGCGATGTGGTATACAGGGGTTGACGTGCTGTCAGTGGATTGAATCAAGGCATGTGAAGCGTCCGGGGTAAACCTTGGAAAGCTGTGTAGGTATGTATATTTCCGTGTGTGGACGTGTGTATGTACATGTGTATGGGGGGGGTTGGGCCATTTCTTTCGTCTGTTTCCTTGCGCTACCTCGCAAATGCGGGAGACAGCGACAAAGTATAAAAAAAAAAAAAAAAAAAAAAAAAATATATATATATATATATATATGTGGAAGGTATTAAGAATATATGGTGTGGGAGGCAAGTTGTTAGAAGCAGTGAAAAGTTTTTATCGAGGATGTAAGGCATGTGTACGTGTAGGAAGAGAGGAAAGTGATTGGTTCTCAGTGAATGTAGGTTTGCGGCAGGGGTGTGTGATGTCTCCATGGTTGTTTAATTTGTTTATGGATGGGGTTGTAAAGGAGGTAAATGCAAGAGTCCTGGAAAGAGGGGCAAGTATGAAGTCTGTTGGGGATGAGAGAGCTTGGGAAGTGAGTCAATTGTTGTTCGCTGATGATACAGCGCTGGTGGCTGATTCATGTGAGAAACTGCAGAAGCTGGTGACTGAGTTTGGTAAAGTGTGTGGAAGAAGAAAGTTGAGAGTAAATGTGAATAAGAGCAAGGTTATTAGGTACAGTAGGGGTGAGGGTCAAGTCAATTGGGAGGTGAGTTTGAATGGAGAAAAACTGGAGGAAGTGAAGTGTTTTAGATATCTGGGAGTGGATCTGTCAGCGGATGGAACCATGGAAGCGGAAGTGGATCATAGGGTGGGGGAGGGGGCGAAAATTTTGGGAGCCTTGAAAAATGTGTGGAAGTCGAGAACATTATCTCGGAAAGCAAAAATGGGTATGTTTGAGGGAATAGTGGTTCCAACAATGCTGTATGGTTGCGAGGCGTGGGCTATGGATAGAGATGTGCGCAGGAGGATGGATGTGCTGGAAATGAGATGTTTGAGGACAATGTGTGGTGTGAGGTGGTTTGATCGAGTAAGTAACGTAAGGGTAAGAGAGATGTGTGGAAATAAAAAGAGCGTGGTCGAGAGAGCAGAAGAGGGTGTTTTGAAATGGTTTGGGCACATGGA
The DNA here is from genome assembly GCF_036320965.1 of Panulirus ornatus. Classification (NCBI taxonomy): domain Eukaryota; kingdom Metazoa; phylum Arthropoda; class Malacostraca; order Decapoda; family Palinuridae; genus Panulirus; species Panulirus ornatus. The sequence goes on along the minus strand of NC_092240.1, from coordinate 48,948,065 downwards.
GAGAATGAGTGAGGAGAGATTGACCAAGAGGATATATGTGTCGGAGGTGGAGGGAACGAGGAGAAGAGGGAGACCAAATTGGAGGTGGAAAGATGGAGTGAAAAAGATTTTGTGTGATCGGGGCCTGAACATGCAGGAGGGTGAAAGGAGGGCAAGAAATAGAGTGAATTGGAGTCATGTGGTATACAGGGGTTGACGTGCTGTCAGTGGATTGAAGCAAGGCATGTGAAGCGTCTGGGGTAAACCATGGAAAGCTGTGTAGGTATGTATATTTGCGTGTGTGGACGTGTGTATGTACATGTGTATGGGGGGGGGCCATTTCTTTCGTCTGTTTCCTTGCGCTACCTCGCAAACGCGGGAGACAGCGACAAAGTATAAAAAAAAAAAAAAAAAAAAAAAAATATATATGTATATATATATAATGTCTAAATGTGTGTGGATGTAACCAAGATGTGAAAAAAGGAGAGATAGGTAGTATGTTTGAGGAAAGGAACCTGGATGTTTTGGCTCTAAGTGAAACAAAGCTCAAGGGTAAAGGGGAAGAGTGGCTTGGGAATGTCTTGGGAGTAAAGTCAGGGGTTAGTGAGAGGACAAGAGCAAGGGAAGGAGTAGCAGTACTCCTGAAACAGGAGTTGTGGGAGTATGTGATAGAATGTAAGAAAGTAAATTCTTGATTAATATGGGTAAAACTGAAAGTTGATGGAGAGAGATGGGTGATTATTGGTGCATATGCACCTGGGCATGAGAAGAAAGATCATGAGCGACAAGTGTTTTGGGAGCAGCTGAATGAGTGTGTTAGTGGTTTTGACGCACGAGACCGGGTTATAGTGATGGGTGATTTGAATGCAAAGGTGAGTAATGTGGCAGTTGAGGGAATAACAGTTGAGGGAATAATTGGTATACATGGGGTGTTCAGTGTTGTAAATGGAAATGGTGAAGAGCTTGTAGATTTATGTGCTGAAAAAGGACTGGTGATTGGGAATACCTGGTTTAAAAAGCGAGATATACATAAGTATACGTATGTAAGTAGGAGAGATGGCCAGAGAGCGTTATTGGATTACGTGTTAATTGACAGGCGCGTGAAAGAGAGACTTTTGGATGTTAATGTGCTGAGAGGTGCAACTGGAGGGATGTCTGATCATTATCTTGTGGAGGCTAAGGTGAAGATTTGTATGGGTTTTCAGAAAAGAAGAGTGAATGTTGGGGTGAAGAGGGTGGTGAGAGTAAGTGAGCTTGGGAAGGAGACTTGTGTGAGGAAGTACCAGGAGAGACTGAGTACAGAATGGAAAAAGGTGAGAACAATGGAAGTAAGGGGAGTGGGGGAGGAATGGGATGTATTTAGGGAATCAGTGATGGATTGCGCAAAAGATGCTTGTGGCATGAGAAGAGTGGGAGGTGGGTTGATTAGAAAGGGTAGTGAGTGGTGGGATGATGAAGTAAGATTATTAGTGAAAGAGAAGAGAGAGGCATTTGGACGATTTTTGCAGGGAAAAAATGCAATTGAGTGGGAGATGTATAAAAGAAAGAGACAGGAGGTCAAGAGAAAGGTGCAAGTGGTGAAAAAGAGGGCAAATGAGAGTTGGGGTGAGAGAGTATCATTAAATTTTAGGGAGAATAAAAAGATGTTCTGGAAGGAGGTAAATAGGGTGCGTAAGACAAGGGAGCAAATGGGAACTTCAGTGAAGGGCGCAAATGGGGAGGTGATAAAAAGTAGTGGTGATATGAGAAGGAGATGGAGTGAGTATTTTGAAGGTTTGTTGAATGTGTTTGATGATAGAGTGGCAGATATAGGGTGTTTTGGTCGAGGTGGTGTGCAAAGTGAGAGGGTTAGGGAAGATGATTTGGTAAACAGAGAAGAGGTAGTAAAAGATGAAAGCCGGCAAGGCAGCAGGTTTGGATGGTATTGCAGTGGAATTTATTAAAAAAGGGGGTGACTGTATTGTTGACTGGTTGGTAAGGTTATTTAATGTATGTATGACTCATGGTGAGGTGCCTGAGGATTGGCGGAATGCGTGCATAGTGCCATTGTACAAAGGCAAAGGGGATAAGAGTGAGTGCTCAAATTACAGAGGTATAAGTTTGTTGAGTATTCCTGGTAAATTATATGGGAGGATATTGATTGAGAGGGTGAAGGCATGTACAGAGCATCAGATTGGGGAAGAGCAGTGTGGTTTCAGAAGTGGTAGAGGATGTGTGGATCAGGTGTTTGCTTTGAAGAATGTATGTGAGAAATACTTAGAAAAGCAAATGGATTTGTATGTAGCATTTATGGATCTGGAGAAGGCATATGATAGAGTTGATAGAGATGCTCTGTGGAAGGTATTAAGAATATATGGTGTGGGAGGCAAGTTGTTAGAAGCAGTGAAAAGTTTTTATCGAGGATGTAAGGCATGTGTACGTGTAGGAAGAGAGGAAAGTGATTGGTTCTCAGTGAATGTAGGTTTGCGGCAGGGGTGTGTGATGTCTCCATGGTTGTTTAATTTGTTTATGGATGGGGTTGTTAGGGAGGTGAATGCAAGAGTTTTGGAAAGAGGGGCAAGTATGAAGTCTGTTGGGGATGAGAGAGCTTGGGAAGTGAGTCAGTTGTTGTTTGCTGATGATACAGCGCTGGTGGCTGATTCATGTGAGAAACTGCAGAAGCTGGTGAGTGAGTTTGGTAAAGTGTGTGAAAGAAGAAAGTTAAGAGTAAATGTGAATAAGAGCAAGGTTATTAGGTACAGTAGGGTTGAGAGTCAAGTCAATTGGGAGGTGAGTTTGAATGGAGAAAAACTGGAGGAAGTGAAGTGTTTTAGATATCTGGGAGTGGATCTGGCAGCGGATGGAACCATGGAAGCGGAAGTGGATCATAGGGTGGGGGAGGGGGCGAAAATTCTGGGAGCCTTGAAGAATGTGTGGAAGTCGAGAACATTATCTCGGAAAGCAAAAATGGGTATATTTGAAGGAATAGTGGTTCCAACAATGTTGTATGGTTGCGAGACGTGGGCTATGGATAGAGTTGTGCGCAGGAGGATGGATGTGCTGGAAATGAGATGTTTGAGGACAATATGTGGTGTGAGGTGGTTTGATCGAGTAAGTAACGTAAGGGTAAGAGAGATGTGTGGAAATAAAAAGAGCGTGGTTGAGAGAGCAGAAGAGGGTGTTTTGAAATGGTTCGGGCACATGGAGAGAATGAGTGAGGAAAGATTGACCAAGAGAATATATGTGTCGGAGGTGGAGGGAACGAGGAGAAGTGGGAGACCAAATTGGAGGTGGAAAGATGGAGTGAAAAAGATTTTGTGTGATCGGGGCCTGAACATGCAGGAGGGTGAAAGGAGGGCAAGGAATAGAGTGAATTGGAGCGATGTGGTATACCGGGGTTGACATGCTGTCAGTGGATTGAATCAAGGCATGTGAAGCGTCTGGGGTAAACCATGGAAAGCTGTGTAGGTATGTATATTTGCGTGTGTGGACGTATGTATATACATGTGTATGGGGGTGGGTTGGGCCATTTCTTTCGTCTGTTTCCTTGCGCTACCTCGCAAACGCGGGAGACAGCGACAAAGCAAAAAAAAAAATATATATATATATATATATATATATATATATACACTTATTTTTATTTATTTTGGGGTTAGGGGAGAAAGAATAGTTCCCACGTATTCCCTGCGTGTTGTAGAAGACGACTAAAAGAGGAGGGAGCGGGTGGCTGGAAATCCTCCCCTCCCTTATTTCAGTTTTCCAAAAGAAGGAGCAGAGAAGGGGGCCAATTAACATTATTACCTCTGAGGCTCAGTCCTCTGTTCTTAACACAACCTTGCTAATGCAGAAATTGGTGATTATGTATGTGTGTGCATTACACATGACAGCTAGAGACTGAGTGTGAACGAATGTGGCCTTTGTTGTCTTTTCTTAGTGCTACCTCGAGTGCGCATGGGGGGGGGAGGGAGTGCCAATTCATGTGTGGCAGGGTGGAGACGAGAATAGATGAAGGCAGCAAGTTTGAATATGTACATGTGTATATATGTATTTGTCTGTGTATGTATATGTTTAAATATATAGGTATGTATATGTGCATGTGTGGGCGTATATGTATATACATGTGTATGTAGGTGGGTTGGGCCCACTGGGCCATTCTTTTGTCTGTTTCCTTGCACTACCTTGCTAACCTGGAAGACAGCGACTATGTATAATGAAATGATGTAAATATGTATATAGATATATATGTTTACATGTATATGTGTGTGTATGGGCGTTTGTATAAGGAAGTGAGTGAATGGGCCATTCTTCTATTTTCCTGGTGCTACTTCACTGGCACGGGAAATGGCGATCAAGTACAATAGATAGTAAATAGATATATATGTATCAAACCTATCTATCTATCTATCCATATCTCTGATGCCCATTCCCTGTGGGAACTCCACATATCAAGGGGTGGCCACAGGAAGTCTCCATGTCCCAGTCCTTACATGCCTCCCGTGCATACACCATTCTTCCTCTGTTTCTCTTCCTCTTGTATTCCTCCACCTTTTTGCCCATGTCACAGGTGGTCTTCCACTCACACCAACCCTTTTAATTGTAGTCATACACTCTCCTTGTAAACTCCCAGTCTTGCATTCTTTCCATATGCCCAAACCACCACAAAGTATTGTCTCACCCATTCTACCTCTCCACAATTCATTCCCTTTGCATTCTTTGCCATACCATATGTTTCATACACCCTTTCATTTCTTTCTTCCTTCCATTTAGTCACACCACAATTTAATCTTTCCACTCTACATTGTGCCTTACCTGCCAGGTCACCTAGATGATCAGCAGTAAACATGTAACTATTAACCTCATGAGACAAATCCTTCATTAACGTAACTATTAACCTCATGAGACAGAGCCTTCATTAACTGCAGAACAACCATACAGTTTTAACTCATGCACAAGGCAGCAAAAATATTAGTTCCATCTCATTTCCATGTTTTTGTCGCTATATGGGAGAACTTTCTTCCCCACCCTTCCAGACCTCATTGTAACCAACCACCAGCCTTTACATAAGTTTAAGAATCTCTCCTCTGCATAATACTTAGCGACCTGTACTCATAGATCCCCCAACCCTCCAGCAGACACCATATTAACAAATCGTTCTCACTGTAATGATTTCATAAATTGTAAACATCCTCTCTCCAAGCCAGTCTTTATCTTCAATTCATTCATCTGGAGCTACACTCCTAATGCTTACGTGAATCACATTCTCATCTATGTTATGGACACAACTCATTTCTTCAGGATGACAGACCTTGGGTAGACTTTCTGCTCTTATGTTATTGATTCATAAATCAGCTTTGATGTTGGAGGTAAATAACACACTCATTCATGAATATCACCTATTGGTTATTGAGTGAGTGCTCTGAAATCCTGTTGGAGTAGATAAGGTTTCTTAATCATTTCATGATTTTCAGTTCATGTTAGGCAGCTCAGGTTCTCAATCATGCATAATTTTGTTTTGTCACTAGCTTTCCTGATTTATGTTTTGCATAAGATTATTTTCTTTATAGAACCTCATACTTGAAGGTGAATTTTGCATTTTATGTACATCTACTCACATCTCAGAACTTTATTTATAAGTCACTTAGCGCATATCATTTGATGTTAACATATGATAAACTTGGTGAGGTGTAGTCATTCGACCTATTCCCAGCTTAGGTTTGAATTAGGCATGTCATGGACTTGTCCTTTTGTGCATATGGACATCCTAAAGTGTAGTTTGTGACTTAATCATGCTCTCTATGTCTTCGAGTCCTAGCTAACTGTCTTAATGATTTTATTGTCTGTGAGAGTGTGAGGTGGAGGCTCTCTGTCATAGCTTGAGAGTGTGGGGACGTGGTGTCCTTTATGTTGACAGCTCTGGTTTATCTGATTGGTCTTTAACAAGTGGGAAGAATTCTTGAGTACCCAAGGCATTTATCTTGAATTAGTTATTCTCATTTTTTTTCACCACCAATTAGGATTACTAGATTTTGTCTAAATTTCCTTCTTTTTTTTTTTTTTTATTTTTTAAGAGTAGACTACAAAATGATACTGATATATAAGTGAATGTAATCACTTATTTGGGTAATAGTGGTTTCCTTCATCGTTTCATTTGCTGTTAATTGCTATATAATGTAATGTGAAAAATAATGGATTCCATTTACCATTAATATCACATGGTATGAGATGTGCTTTGTTTAGAATGTTAGTAGTACAGTATTGTGAAAATGAAGAATTTTGTATGGAAGAGTTGCAGACATTACTGTAGTGACCTGTTCTTTGCAAATTTATCTCTATGAACATTTTGATAAGGGTTTATGGGTCTTTGGGGAGAAGATCATAATTGAAAAAACATTTAGAGTGAATAAATTTGTTTTGCTTTGTAACTTTGTTGGTAACCTTTTGTCTTTAGCTTCTTTCCCATTTATGTGGGATGCATGAAATGCATACAGCCTCTCAATTTACTCACACAAGTCTTCAACTTATATTCAAGGTGGTTGAACAAAGGCTTCCACACTGCAAAAGCGCTTATTAATTTTTCATTTTACATACTAAGAGGATTTCTAAAGTTCAAGTAATGTCCTCATTCACACACTTAACCTCACACACAGAGGGCCACCATTCCACACTGAAGAAAATTCTCTTTATATTATCCTGTTTTGAAACTCCTTTAGTCCTTAACTATTTCTCTTACTGTTTGTTCAGTTCTTCCTTAACTTACCAATCCTCTTAGTATCTTCATCTGTACTCCAGTAGATATTCTTCACCCTATCATCTGCTGTGTGTTTCAGTGGCTCTGCCATTTTAAAAGGCTTTCATATGTGTGTCTTTTTCGTGATTACCTCAGACCACATATTTTTCTTATTTCTATTCTTATCCTGCTCTGTTAATTCCATCTTTACCACATGTTCAAGGGTATTACACGATTATTATTGATCGCCGGTTTTGGGCTGTGGCTTCAGCGATTTGTGGGCAGCAGTGAAAGTCCAGGCTGAGCCCACGCTCGTATTTTGCAGGAGTTGGTTGTCCCTGGGGATGGCTGCAGTGGGGCGTCAGGAGGCGTGTTGGTGTGCCCAGTGTGTGGCAAGACAGCCCAAGGCCGAAACCGCCGTCAGAACATGGACAACCACATGCTTACACATACAGGGGAGAGGCCCTTCCAATGTACGATGTGCCCTTACAGAGCATCTCAGCAGGGTAATCTTAAGAGGCATCTTCGGGCTGTTCATAAGCAGAGTATGGATGACCCTTGCTTGAATTCCCTTTCTGGCTCTGTTCATTACTCAGAAGTTGGCCCTAACCTTCCCCATCATCGCATTCAACCCGGTGCTTTCACGTCACAGATACAGGCAGCACAAAATTTTGATTCTAATGTTTCAAGTTTGCCTCATACTATTAATGAACAGTCAGGGACACCACAGTCAAGTCACACTTTGAGGGATGAAGAACCCCCCTTTGGTCTTCATTTGCGCCTTAAAGCAGAAGCTGAACCTGCTGCTCAGTCTCATCCTGAAGCTGGTCACTAAGAGTGTAGGTTTACCTACATCATAGAGAGTCAGTTTTTTAGTTACATGTATTAAAGTTACATGGGAGGAATCTTAACCAATTTGCAGTTGCTGGTTCTAGCCAGTTGCAAAAGTACATAAATTGTGACTATTATTGATAATGACAAATAGTTGTATTCAGAACAAAATGGGAAGGTTGGACATCTGGAGGTGGCAGCATAGAGCGTATATGCATAAACGGTATAGCGTGCGCGATTTAGAGGACTGAGTGAGGTGTTGTTTGTGTTGCAGGAAGCTGCGCATGGGGTGGCGGAGGGTGTGGCGACACGCATGCTGGCCTGTCCCATGTGTACCAAGGTCTTCCACGGGACAAAGCGCAAGTACCGGCTTGACAGGCACATGTTAGTTCACTGGGGACTAAAGCCTTTCAAGTGTCCACACTGTCCATACCGTTCAACTCAGCAAAATAATCTAAACAGACACATGAAAAGTGTTCATTCTCAAATAATGGGTTCTTTGCTGGAGACTGGAGGAAATTTCCAAGCTAACTCTGCACTACATGATAATCCCAGTACCTTACATCAGCAGGGTGCACAAGACTTGCAGGAAGATTACTCTCACTTATCAAAGAGAAATGAGGAAGGTCTGGTGGTTTGTGAGACAAGTGATTATCGTTTGGAACAGGATGCAGGTATTCCCAAGACCTTATAGAAATTCTTGTTTTCTAAAGATTATGATAGAAATGCAAAGTTCTGGTTCATGATACAAAGGTAATGAATAATCAGGAATAGTTGTGAATGAGGACAATGTTTAGTAGTCAGTGGTCTGTAGCTACTCTCACAGAACTGTGGATGTTACCAGCAAGGTACCCTGGACTTCATGCCCACTGCCGCCCTAGCTGGAGCTGAATGCTGCTCTTGAGACATGCCTTGACCATGGCCTGGTGTGTTGCAGGCGGCGCTACTCGAGGTGGAGGCGGTGTTAGCGGATGAAGATGATGACGAGATGGCACCCGAGGAAGTAGCAGTTGATGTTGGAGAAGACCTGGTGCTTGGCGGAAGCAGTGGTGTCGTCAGTGGAGCCATGGCAGCTTCCTCATGTCAGGTCTGTGGCAAGGTGTTCCAGGGCACCAAACGGAAGTACCGCTTAGAACGTCACATGGCCATCCACACTGGCGAGAAGCCGTATTCTTGCCCCATGTGTGAATATCGTGCCAATCAAAAAGAACACCTGAGTCGACATATAAGGAATCTGCATAGGCTTCAGCTATCACATGTTCACGGCAGTGCCCATCATGCCCATGCTGCAGCTACCTGATCATTTATCACTATAAACAAGGTGTGAATCATAAACTATTTAATTAGTAATGGCCTGTTGTTTATTAGTAACCAAGAAATTTGATTTTCATTACATGATTTAATTCAAGCTCTTATGCTTGTCAATTTTTTAGTATGCAGCCTGAGAGAAATGCATCTGTAGTTTATGCAGTAAGGCAGTAGTCATGGAGCCATCATTAAAAGATGTAGGGCTCCTCGTAGCGTGGGCAAAAAGATAAAGAAGCGAGTTTATAGGTCGTGGCTTCTCCATTGCAGGATTCGGAGGACGGAGTGGATCGCTGTGCCCTATGCGGCAAAGAATTCACGGGGAAGAACAGTCGAAATAACCTGGTACGTCATGTCAAGACCCATACAGGAGAGAAACCTTTCTCTTGTCCCTGTTGCTCCTACCGTGCTTCTCGCAAGGAACACATGATTCGACACTTAAAAAAAGGTTCTTGTGTCTACCATCGTTTTAGAGCTTGGGAAGCAGGATTAGATAATTTCAAAGAAACATGTGATGAAGGTGTGAAGGCTGTAGTTAATATGTACTTAGCACAACTCTCAGCAGCTACAGGAGTCCAGCCAACTCGCCATTCAGAACCAGAACCAGATGTTACTAGATCATAGACAATTGACCCAGTGGCCCTCTCCAGGTTTCCCAGGCTTCTGACATACTTAAATTGATTATCATGGTAAATAGTTAATCATAAAGTTTGTAGAGCTGCTACTTTGTACAAATATATTTTGAAAGTTCGCATTGGATATGTGTGTATATTATTGAGAGTAGTGACTGTTCATATTGGGTTGTTTGGTGTAAATAAATGAATTTAGAGCATTCCTCATAGGATTTACCTGAAGACATTCCTCGGCTTCAGTGCTAGACACTGAAATTTGATATAAATGTACAGTAATCAGTAATTTTTACTTTGTTTGAGGTTATCCATCACCATTACTACCAAAAGTTTTGTATTTTATCGACAAATTGTTTTTGTTTATAGTGGATGATGGAGGAACAAGTTAGTGTGTTACAACTTTGTGATATTGCAGTTAGTAAACATATGCAAAGGCTTCAGTAGCTTTTTCATGTAGCTTTTTGGGATAAATAAAGCATATTAAGTTGAGCTATATTTTTTCATCCATAAAATTTTTGATAATATAAATGTGGAATGTGTAGAGACATGTTCTTGTGGAAGCTTGAAGTTTGCAAGATATCAGTTGAGGAACCTGGTCAAAAATACTGGTTCGACAATTGCCCATGAAAAGGGATGGATAATCTGTGAAGAGAAGGAATATGTGGGCAATGAATTTTCATTAAAGAAAGAATTATGGTTGAGTGCATAAAACTAGTTATCACATATTCTGTCAGTGAGGATTGGAACTCATATTCTGAGAGCAACAGTATCTTGTTGACATTGCCCTTATGTTCCTGTGCAATACATTTGTTAAGCAAGTTTCACATTACATATATTATCCCTTTTATGTTGTACTGCAGAGTAAGATAAGATTTTTTTCTTCTGTATGAGGTTTTGCCAGAGCTAGTGATTATGAGATTCTCTGTGTCTTTGTGTCGGTGGATGACATACTCACAAATGAAAGAATGCTTGCACACACAAATGTATGCATCTGGAATAAGAGCTGAGTTACAGGGAAAGGTTAGAGGTGTTGATGTTACCTAACAAAAACAGGAGAAGAATATGGGAAATGTGATCACAACCTTCTGTCTAAACCAAATTAATATTGTGGATAGTGAACAGTGTTTTTGAGAGGAACAACTTGTGGTCATCAATAATATTTTTGATGACATATCTCACACCAGCCTGCTGTTTCTTTGCTACCAAAGTTGCAAGAGGAACAGACTAAGAAATGACCTCATTTAAGTTGTAAAGAAGCAGTTTTAAAGAAATGACCTTATTTAAGTTGTAAAGAAGCAGTTTTATGTAGAGTTAGCATTCTGTGTATGGAAATGTTATAGAATGATCCTGGTTGACAAATCACCAATGTGTAAGGTGAAAAAGCTTGAAGAGCTTGTAAAAGTGTTTTACTTCAGCATACTGGACATTGGTTAATGTTTTAGAAAATAAAGGGGAGAGGGTTAGTGATGATAAGGAGACTGTGTTTACCTGATCTACCCCATTGTATTGAAAATGGAGTGATGATAAAAGATAAGTATAGAAGTACATTTAATGCACAGCACACAGAAGTTAAGGTATTTATTGAGACCTCTGTGGTGTAGCAGTTAGTGTAGCCGACCATGATGTTTCTTGGGCTGCTACATTCGAATCCTGGCCACAGAAGCCAGACCTCGGTCAACCTAGCTGTCTATCCTCACCAACGAGTTGGTTGGTAAATTGGGCACCTAGCCAAAGCTAGGTTGTGTTTTATATATATATATATATTAAGAGGGGCAAGTATGAAGTCTGTTGTGGATGAGAGAGCTTGGGAAGTGAGTCAGTTGTTGTTCGGTGATGATACAGCGCTGGTGGCTGATTCATGTGAGAAACTGCAGAAGCTGGTGACTGAGTATGGTAAAGTGTGTGAAAGAAGTAAGTTAAGAGTAAATGTGAATAAGAGCAAGGTTGTTAGGTACAGTAGGGTTGAGGGTCAAGTCAATTGGGAGGTAAGTTTGAATGGAGAAAAACTGGAGGAAGTAAAGTGTTTTAGATATCTGGGAGTGGATCTGGCAGCGGATGGAACCATGGAAGCGGAAGTGAATCATAGGGTGGGTGAGGGGGCGAAAATACTGGGGCCATGAAGCATGTGTGGAAATCGAGAACATTATCTCGGAAAGCAAAAATGGGTATGTTTGAAGGAATAGTGGTTCCAACAATGATGTATGGTTGTGAGGCGTGGGCTATGGATAGAGTTGTGTGCAGGCGGGTGGATGTGCTGGAAATCAGATGTTTGAGGACAATGTGTGGTGTGAGGTGGTTTGATCGAGTAAGTAATGTAAGGGTAAGAGAGATGTGTGGAAATAAAAAGAGCGTGGTTGAGAGAGCAGAAGAGAGTGTTTTGAAATGGTTTGGGCACATGGAGAGAATGAGTGAGGAAAGGTTGACCAAGAGGATATATGTGTCGGAGGTGGAGGGAATGAGGAGAAGTGGGAGACCAAATTGGAGGTGGAAAGATGGAGTGAAAAAGATTTTGAGTGATCGGGGCCTGAACATGCAGGAGGGTGAAAGGCGGGCAAGGAATTGAGTGAATTGGATTGATGTGGTATACCGGGGTTGACGTGCTGTCAGTGGATTGAATCAGGGCATGTGAAGCATCTGGGGTAAACCATGGAAGGTTGTGTGGGGCCTGGATGTGGAAAGGGAGCTGTGGTTTCGGGCATTATTGCATGACAGCTAGAGACTGAGTGTGAACGAATGGGGCCTTTGTTGTCTTTTCCTAGCGCTACCTCGCACACATGAGGGGGAAGGCGGATGGTATTCCATGTGTGGCGAGGTGGCGATGGGAATGAATGGGGGCAGACAGTGTGAATTGTGTGCATGGGTATATATGTATGTGTCTGTGTGTGTATATATATGTGTACATTGAGATGTATAGGTATGTATATTTGCATGTGTGGATCGTGTGTGTAGATACATGTGTATGGGGGTGGGTTGGGCCATTTCTTTTGTCTGTTTCCTTGCGCTACCTCGCAAACACGGGAGACAGCGACAAAGCAAAATAAATAAATAATAAATAAATATATGTTCTGGAAGGAGGTAAATAGGGTGCGTAAGACAAGGGAGCAAATGGGAACTTCAGTGAAGGGCGTAAATGGGGAGGTGATAAAAAGTAGTGGTGATGTGAGAAGGAGATGGAATGAGTATTTTGAAGGTTTGTTGAATGTGTCTGATGACAGAGTGGCAGATATAGGGTGTTTGGGTCGAGGTGGTGTGCAAAGTGAGAGGGTTAGGGAAAATGATTTGGTAAACAGAGAAGAGGTAGTAAAAGCTTTGCGGAAGATGAAAGCCGGCAAGGCAGCAGGTTTGGATGGTATTGCAGTGGAATTTATTAAAAAAGGGGGTGACTGTATTGTTGACTGGTTGGTAAGGTTATTTAATGTATGTATGACTCATGGTGGGTGCCTGAGGATTGGCGGAATGCGTGCATAGTGCCATTGTACAAAGGCAAAGGGGATAAGAGTGAGTGCTCAAATTACAGAGGTATAAGTTTGTTGAGTATTCCTGGTAAATTATATGGGAGGGTATTGATTGAGAGGGTGAAGGCATGTACAGAGCATCAGATTGGGGAAGAGCAGTGCAGTTTCAGAAGTGGTAGAGGATGTGTGGATCAGGTGTTTGCTTTGAAGAATGTATGTGAGAAATACTTAGAAAAGCAAATGGATTTGTATGTAGCATTTATGGATCTGGAGAAGGCATATGATAGAGTTGATAGAGATGCTCTGTGGAAGGTATTAAGAATATATGGTGTGGGAGGCAAGTTGTTAGAAGCAGTGAAAAGTTTTTATCGAGGATGTAAGGCATGTGTACGTGTAGGAAGAGAGGAAAGTGATTGGTTCTCAGTGAATGTAGGTTTGCGGCAGGGGTGTGTGATGTCTCCATGGTTGTTTAATTTGTTTATGGATGGGGTTGTTAGGGAGGTAAATGCAAGAGTCCTGGAAAGAGGGGCAAGTATGAAGACTGTTGGGGTTGAGAGAGCTTGGGAAGTGAGTCAGTTGTTGTTCGCTGATGATACAGCGCTGGTGGCTGATTCATGTGAGAAACTGCAGAAGCTGGTGACTGAGTTTGGTAAAGTGTGTGGAAGAAGAAAGTTAAGAGTAAATGTGAATAAGAGCAAGGTTATTAGGTACAGTAGGGTTGAGGGTCAAGTCAATTGGGAGGTGAGTTTGAATGGAGAAAAACTGGAGGAAGTGAAGTGTTTTAGATATCTGGGAGTGGATCTGTCAGCGGATGGAACCATGGAAGCGGAAGTGGATCATAGGGTGGGGGAGGGGGCGAAAATTTTGGGAGCCTTGAAAAATGTGTGGAAGTCGAGAACATTATCTCGGAAAGCAAAAATGGGTATGTTTGAAGGAATAGTGGTTCCAACAATGTTGTATGGTTGCGAGGCGTGGGCTATGGATAGAGTTTGTGCAGGCGGGTGGATGTGCTGGAAATCAGATGTTTGAGGACAATGTGGGTGTGAGGTGGTTTGATCGAGTAAGTAATGTAAGGGTAAGAGAGATGTGTGGAAATAAAAAGAGCGTGGTTGAGAGAGCAGAAGAGAGTGTTTTGAAATGGTTTGGGCACATGGAGAGAATGAGTGAGGAAAGGTTGACCAAGAGGATATATGTGTCGGAGGTGGAGGGAATGAGGAGAAGTGGGAGACCAAATTGGAGGTGGAAAGATGGAGTGAAAAAGATTTTGAGTGATCGGGGCCTGAACATGCAGGAGGGTGAAAGGCGGGCAAGGAATTGAGTGAATTGGATTGATGTGGTATACCGGGGTTGACGTGCTGTCAGTGGATTGAATCAGGGCATGTGAAGCATCTGGGGTAAACCATGGAAGGTTGTGTGGGGCCTGGATGTGGAAAGGGAGCTGTGGTTTCGGGCATTATTGCATGACAGCTAGAGACTGAGTGTGAACGAATGGGGCCTTTGTTGTCTTTTCCTAGCGCTACCTCGCACACATGAGGGGGAAGGCGGATGGTATTCCATGTGTGGCGAGGTGGCGATGGGAATGAATGGGGGCAGACAGTGTGAATTGTGTGCATGGGTATATATGTATGTGTCTGTGTGTGTATATATATGTGTACATTGAGATGTATAGGTATGTATATTTGCATGTGTGGATGTGTGTGTAGATACATGTGTATGGGGGTGGGTTGGGCCATTTCTTTTGTCTGTTTCCTTGCGCTACCTCGCAAACACGGGAGACAGCGACAAAGCAAAATAAATAAATAATAAATAAATATATGTTCTGGAAGGAGGTAAATAGGGTGCGTAAGACAAGGGAGCAAATGGGAACTTCAGTGAAGGGCGTAAATGGGGAGGTGATAAAAAGTAGTGGTGATGTGAGAAGGAGATGGAATGAGTATTTTGAAGGTTTGTTGAATGTGTCTGATGACAGAGTGGCAGATATAGGGTGTTTGGGTCGAGGTGGTGTGCAAAGTGAGAGGGTTAGGGAAAATGATTTGGTAAACAGAGAAGAGGTAGTAAAAGCTTTGCGGAAGATGAAAGCCGGCAAGGCAGCAGGTTTGGATGGTATTGCAGTGGAATTTATTAAAAAAGGGGGTGACTGTATTGTTGACTGGTTGGTAAGGTTATTTAATGTATGTATGACTCATGGTGAGGTGCCTGAGGATTGGCGGAATGCGTGCATAGTGCCATTGTACAAAGGCAAAGGGGATAAGAGTGAGTGCTCAAATTACAGAGGTATAAGTTTGTTGAGTATTCCTGGTAAATTATATGGGAGGGTATTGATTGAGAGGGTGAAGGCATGTACAGAGCATCAGATTGGGGAAGAGCAGTGCGTTTCAGAAGTGGTAGAGGATGTGTGGATCAGGTGTTTGCTTTGAAGAATGTATGTGAGAAATACTTAGAAAAGCAAATGGATTTGTATGTAGCATTTATGGATCTGGAGAAGGCATATGATAGAGTTGATAGAGATGCTCTGTGGAAGGTATTAAAATATATGGTGTGGGAGGCAAGTTGTTAGAAGCAGTGAAAAGTTTTTATCGAGGATGTAAGGCATGTGTACGTGTAGGAAGAGAGGAAAGTGATTGGTTCTCAGTGAATGTAGGTTTGCGGCAGGGGTGTGTGATGTCTCCATGGTTGTTTAATTTGTTTATGGATGGGGTTGTTAGGGAGGTAAATGCAAGAGTCCTGGAAAGAGGGGCAAGTATGAAGACTGTTGGGGTTGAGAGAGCTTGGGAAGTGAGTCAGTTGTTGTTCGCTGATGATACAGCGCTGGTGGCTGATTCATGTGAGAAACTGCAGAAGCTGGTGACTGAGTTTGGTAAAGTGTGTGGAAGAAGAAAGTTAAGAGTAAATGTGAATAAGAGCAAGGTTATTAGGTACAGTAGGGTTGAGGGTCAAGTCAATTGGGAGGTGAGTTTGAATGGAGAAAAACTGGAGGAAGTGAAGTGTTTTAGATATCTGGGAGTGGATCTGTCAGCGGATGGAACCATGGAAGCGGAAGTGGATCATAGGTGGGGGAGGGGGCGAAAATTTTGGGAGCCTTGAAAAATGTGTGGAAGTCGAGAACATTATCTCGGAAAGCAAAAATGGGTATGTTTGAAGGAATAGTGGTTCCAACAATGTTGTATGGTTGCGAGGCGTGGGCTATGGATAGAGTTGTGCGCAGGAGGATGGATGTGCTGGAAATGAGATGTTTGAGGACAATGTGTGGTGTGAGGTGGTTTGATCGAGTAAGTAACGTAAGGGTAAGAGAGATGTGTGGAAATAAAAAGAGCGTGGTTGAGAGAGCAGAAGAGGGTGTTTTGAAATGGTTTGGGCACATGGAGAGAATGAGTGAGGAAAGATTGACCAAGAGGATATATGTGTCGGAGGTGGAGGGAACGAGGAGAAGAGGGAGACCAAATTGGAGGTGGAAAGATGGAGTGAAAAAGATTTTGTGTGATCGGGGCCTGAACATGCAGGAGGGTGAAAGGAGGGCAAGGAATAGAGTGAATTGGAGCGATGTGGTATACAGGGGTTGACGTGCTGTCAGTGGAGTGAATCAAGGCATGTGAAGCGTCTGGGGTAAACCATGGAAAGCTGTGTAGGTATGTATATTTGCGTGTGTGGACGTGTGTATGTACATGTGTATGGGGGGGGGGCCATTTCTTTTGTCTGTTTCCTTGCGCTACCTCGCAAACGCGGGAGACAGCGACAAAGTATAAAAAAAAAAAAAATATATATATATATATATATATATATATATATATATATTTTTTTTTTTTTTTTTTTTTTTTTCCCCAAAAGAAGGAACAGAGAATTGGGCCAGGTGAGGGTATTCCCTCAAAGGCCCAGTCCTCTGTTCTTAACGCTACCTCGTAATGCGGGAAATGGCGAATAGTTTGAAAGAAAAAAGAAAATATATTTTTTTTTATTATACTTAATTGCCATCTCCCGCATCCGTGAGGTAGCGCAAGGAAACAGACGAGGAATGGCCCAACCCACCCACGTATACATGTATATGTGTGTGTGTGTATATATATTTATATTTATTTATTATACTTTGTCGCTGTCTCCTGCGATAGTGAGGTAGCACAAGGAAACAGACTAAAGAATAGCTCAATCCACCCACATTACACATGTATATACATACACATCCACACGCACACATACATACCTATACATTTCAGCATATACATATATATGTATACATACACAGACATATACATATACACACATGTACTTAATTCATACTTGCTTCCTTTATTCATTCTTGTCACCACCCTGCCACACATGAAATGACACCCCCTTCCCCCTGCACATGCGCAAGGTAGCACTAGGAAAAGACAACAAAGGCCACATTCGTTCACACTGCCTCTGGCTGTCATGTATAATGCACCGAAACCACAGCTCCCTTTCCAAATCCAGGCCCCACAAAACTTTCCATGGTTTACCCCATACGCTTTACATACCCTGCTTCAATCCATTGACAGCACGTCGACCCCTGGTATACCACATTGTTCCAATTCACTCTATTCCTTGCACGTCTTTCACCCTCCTGCATGTTCAGGTCCCGATCGCTCAAGGTCTTTTTACTCCATCCTTCCACCTCCAATTTTGTCTCCCACTTTTCCTCATTCCCTCCACCTCTGACACATATATCCTCTTTGTCAATCATTCCTCACTCATTCTCTCCATGTGAGCAAACCATTTCAATACATCCTCTTCTGCTCTCTCAACCGCACACTTTTTATTACCACACATCTCTCTTATCCTTTCATTACTTACTTGATCAAACCATCTCACACCACATATTGTCCTCAAACATCTCATTTCTTGCACATCCACCCTTCTTCACACAACCCTATCTATAGCCCACGCCTCACAACCATAACAACCTTATAACAGTGTTGGAACTACTATTCCTTCAAACATACCCATTTTTGCTTTCCGAGCTAATGTTCTCGCCTTCCACACATTCTTCAATGCTCCCAGAACTTTTACCCCCCACCCTCACCCTGTGACTCACTTCCGCTGCCAAATCCACTCCCAGATATCTAAGACACTTCACTTCCTCCAGTTTTTCTCCATTCAAACTTACCTCCCAATTGACTTGTCCCTCAACCCTACTGTACCCAATAACCTTGCTCTTATTCACATTTACTCTCAGCTTTCTTCTTTCACACACTTTACCAAACTCAGCCACCAGCTTCTGCAGTTTCTCACCCGAATCAGCCACCAGCGCTGTATCATCAGCGAACAACAACTGACTCACTTCCCAAGCCATCTCATCCAAAGCAGACTGCATACTTGCCCCTCTCCAAAACTCTGGCATTCACCTCCCTAACAACCCCATCCATAAACACATTAAACAACCATGGAGATATATATGTGTGCAGAACCTTCTCTTCACCATGAAGAGATATGTGCACAATGTAAAAACAGTAAGTACTTTCTTTTCATACATCCTCAGACATAGGATGTATTAAACAAAGGTACTCTTGTTTTTGTTTTCTCTCTCCAGTGGTGATTGTGTTTATATATAATTATACTTGTTCGCTGTTTCCTGTATCAGTGAGGTAGCGTCAGGAAACAGACACAAGCACCTATATACGCATATGTACATACACATACACTAACGTATACTTGTATACACATGTACATATTCATACTCGCTGTACATGCCCTATATTAGGTGTTACTGGGCTTCTCTTGCAAGAGTTACATAATGAATGAAAATTTACCATCTGGGTGGGAGTATTATTGGAAGGATAATTTTGTGAAAGAGCTTCTACTCCAGAAGAGTCCAGATATCTCTGTTGTTGGAAGTAGTGTATCCTTGAGCTGCATGAGCCTTTTGAAAGAGGTCTTTGGAAACTCCAGGACTCTTTTACAGAAATTGCTTGTGGGGTAATTAAAAGTAGATGAAAAATTATGTTATCTGTATTCACATTAGGACCAATTTTTATGGAGTTTCATTTATGTTGCTGAAGTGAAATAAGAGTTGCGTTTTTCTACTTACATGGCACAAATCCTTGTTCGCTTCTTTTATACGTTTGTTGTTCATAATTTTTATCTCATTGTAGATAAGAATTACATATGATGTCAAGCTACCTGTCTATTGCTGTTACTACTGGGGTAAATTCTATTTGTCCTGATGTTGATATGGAGTTTTGTCTATATCTGTTGTTTCGGTAGGTTTACTGTTTTGTTTTCTCATTTATGGTTTTGCTATTACTGTCTTCATGTTTTCAAGAAAGTTGCTGTTATTCCATATGGAACTGGTGTTGAGTTCTCTTCAAGTTGGCTTTTGCTTCAGTTATGTCTTTGTTATTTCTGTGTCTGTAATGACATTCTTAGCATTTTGCATGTTGTTGTAAGGCTGCTGTCATAGGCCTGATCTCAATTTTTTGTATCTTTGCTTTATTCATACATAAGAAAAGAACTTTTGGATTCTATTCTTTCCTCATTCAGTCTGTGTTCTCTTCTGTTGGATTTCATAATTTCATTTTTAGCATTTATTTTGTCCTTCGGTTTAGCATTTTTTTTTCCATCAGCTCTTACACCTTTTCTATGCACACTGCCTGGCTTTCTTCATATTTTCACTTCTGTTCTGGTAGAATTTGCTTTACATTAATTGTATTTAGGTTGTGCTAATCCTAGCTATTTTCTTTTGTTATAAAATAGTGTTGTTAGTGTTGTTTATTATCTCAATCCAGTCTATTTGCTGTTAGGTTATTTAGAATTCCATTGCACACAATTTTGTCAAAGTAGGTAGTGAGGTGCAGTTGTAAAATGAGTAAGTTAAGGGAGCTGAACAGGGTTTGCTGTGGTAGTTTGAACATAATTATTTCTCATAAAGAATTATGTGTAGTTTTATTTGTATTCATGGTTTTCGAACAATGCAATTGTTTTGTGAACACTTCTTATTGTTCCCTGTTCTATCATTTCTCTTATTTTCTCTGGTACCATCTTTGTCTGGTTTTGTTGTCTTGTGTACTCCATGTTCTTTTTTTCATCATTCACAGTGCCTCTTTGGTTCCATCTTTGTCTCCTTTCTTGATCTTCATACCTAATTTACTCATTTTGTTTCTTGGTCTTGTAATTCTCTTAAATTTATGTTCTTAACCCAAAAATTACTGGATGATGTGGGTATTTACATCCATTACCCCGTTTACACTCATTATTTGTGTTAAAATACCGGCATACTTTCATTATATTTGTCAAGATATCAGCATACTGTTATATGAATGTACTTATGGTCATCTTTCCTTCTGCATCCTTTTTGGATGGTAGCTTCCAAAATGAAACAATTTACACAGCAGAGGATTTTCATGTCTACACTTTTTGGATATTCAAATATGTATTTTCCCTTGAGATCGTGTTTATATTTCGTCGCACAAAAGATACTTAACATCACTTTTCTCATTAACAAAACTGGTCAGCCACCTGCATAACAGGCCATCAAGCCAGAGTCATTAACAGAGCCAACTCCTTTAAGATCAGAAAGTTCTACAGAAGAGTTTTGCCATGTGTCTTTAACGTCTTCTTACCTGACATTCCATCACCATCTGCAGGCCTCGTTGTGAAGGTCCTGTTTTATGCAGATGATCTTACAGCCACAGCATAGTACCCAGATGCTATTCAAACAGCAACAAAAACACAACACTACATATAATAATTGGAGCACTTGCCTTGGCAGCCAACAACCAGTGAGAAATATTACCTTACTACCTGCCTGGGTATTGGGAGGGCTAGTGACAGCTGCTTAGTGAGCCAGCATTTCATTGGTTGTCAAGTTTCACTCCTGACCCACGTAGCTGTCTTTTCTCTGTGCCTCGCTCATGCATGTGCTACTGGCATTTTGGCCACAAACATACAATCTCTTCTTGTTATGCATAACACATGGTAACATATAACTCACACATAACACATGGCAACACTTAATTCACACACATCATTTTTCGTAACTAGATTTTTCTTTGGTGAGCACTGTGTGCTAGCCCTCTCTCTTGTCAAAATGGTAGGAGCAGTGTATAGTAATAGTAATATTAGTTAGCAACATTTAGGCTGGAGCATTAGGTGGAGATAGTAGAAAGGAGCATCAAAGTAGTCTAGGAATATTATTTAGGAGCCTCTGCAAACACTGCACTAAAGTTGCCTTCTGCTAGTGGCCTTTTAAGGGTGAGGCAGTAAATGTTAAAGAAGTGGCACTGGTGTTCACTAGTTATGGAGATTATTGCTTTGGCCCCGCCTTTGAGGGAGCACCAGTTGGAACAGGCATCAGATGTATATATATATATAGAGAGAGAGAGAGCAATGGCTTACTCTGCACTGAATATCTGCACATATACAAAAGTCTCCCATAACTCTTTTAACCCTAGACACATGAATCCAACTTGTACCTACTCATCACCTTGCATTGCCAATCACTCCCACTCAACTAAACTCCAACTATTCAGGATATTATGTATGATACACTTGCACCATTCATTCTCCACATTCCAAACATTAACATATCTTCCATAGGAAGAAGGTGACAATGTGAAAAAGTGTTACCTGCTTCATTGCTATCATTGATATTATTGTAGACACTGTCCAGGGGATTTGAAATTGTTCTTGGTTATGGATGATATGGGTATTGATTGCACATCATCTGAACTTGTTGTTAGATATTTGCAAGCTGCTGTCAGTAATCTTATTGATTGTGCAGATAATGCTGCTTTTAACTTTCCATGATAAAAACTTCAAACAACCATTTTACAAGGTGAACTAAAGGATCAGCAGTTCGACATTTATTATTCAAAGGTATTTTCATTCCATGGGAAGAAGAGGCAAAAGTCTTAAGCATGATTTTTGATTGTGGATTGACTTGGACCCTTCAAATGAAAAAGGGAAGAATAATAGTTGTGAAATGATAGTCACAAAATTTTCTGAAGGTAGTTTCTTGCTATTCTCAGGAAGCAGATTGGAAAACCATGTCATTATATGATTTCTTGCATAGATCAGAATTGAACCCTGTTTGCCAAATATATCCATTGACCACTGATCATACCCATCCCTCACTTTATGCAGGGGTTATGTTCCTGAAAAAACCTTGCACAAAGAGAAATTGCACATACTGAACCAATAAACACAGAAAAATGGACCCATGTTTTCTCGACCCTCCAAGCCTCACTGAAGTTTTGGTGCACTTTTTGCTGCACAAACCCACATAGTAGTGACTTTTGACCACAAAAAGAGGAAGTGGTAAAAGTAGGTTTCTCATAGAATAGGAAAATTGCATGCAGTGATTGATGTTCTTAATCTTGGTAACAGAATAAGTTAGGGTATTCAGATCTTCAAAGATTTATAGTGTTAATGCCTAATTTGTGGAGCTTTTTAATTTTGAGATTCAAAGAACTTGGTCTTAAGTATCTCTTTAGACTTTGATGTACACCATGTAACCCCACATGCAAGTATGTTTTGGTTGTTAAGAGGACAGTTATTTGATCAATATCCAGAGTTCTATAAACTCCTTGATTTAAGAATAAAACTGCTGCAGCTAAGATGGTTTTGACAGGTCAAGAAGTAGGTTTGTTTGGTTCCCTGTTTGGAAGGTTCCTTTGATCAAAATATGTGGGGCCTGGTTGAAAAGCAGTCAGAAGTGAATTTGCTTGTGTAATAAGTAAGCTCCTTCAGGATGATGCTATTCATGCAAACAAAAATAATATGACGAGGGTTGAGATTTTTGTGCTAAAGTGATCAGAGAAGAATCTCATATCACAAAATTGTGTTGACTGTGGAACTGTTCTTGCTGCAATTGAATTGACTGAGCAACCCCTCCCAAAAAAATCATGATATAAAATAAATAGATAGATGAATGAATAAGTAAATAGATAAATAAATGAATTGAATAAGATAAAATAAATTTTAGTCTACTCTACTTCCCAGAGTGCTCTGCAAGTGGTATTACATTATACTTTAATGTATCTCATAGTTCATGAAGTCCAAGATGAGACTAAGAATCCACACCAAGTATAAGAGTAGAATTCTGCTGGTTTCTAGGACATGCTTGTATCAGCAGTAATGAAATAGCAAATGGTGAGGCTAAATTATTCATATCTAGTATTCTATATACAAGGATTTTGCCTTACTGATTTTAAAGGTAGAAAAAAATGATGATATTTGTGATTGGACTTAAGAATGCAAATGAATAACAAACTATGAAGAACAATGAAAAGTGTTGAAGTATGTTATTCTTACTCCAGCAGGCATTGCTGTTGTGAGACTTGGTCATAATATGTTGACACATGTTAACTTAATCAAGAGGACACTTGCCCCAGTATGTGGCACGTGCATTTTTGATATTACTGTGGAACATGTACCAACAGAAAGCCAGAAATATGGAAGTCAGGGTCATATGCAAAATATATAACTGGAAAAAATGAAATTATTGGAGAACTTATACGATGATATTTACGCATGTACATAGATAAATTTTTGAAAGGAAGTCAGAGTATATGAATCTTTAAAAATAGTTTTGGTATATTTTTTTTTTATATCTTTTAGAGCGAGCCTGTGTAAACCTGTTGGAGTAGTTTTATTTTACATATCTTTTTTGTGCTAAAAAATTATGAATAACTGTTAAGTTCTAGTGCATTACAAATTCCATAAAATCAATTTCACTCAACTCCAGGAGTACATAATACATGTGTCTCTCATACAGGAAACCAGACTTCCTTCCAAATTCACCCTTCTTTTCTGTAATTACTCACCCGTAAAAGAAGACACAAGGAAGAAAACTCATAATGTTTGTATCAGAACATGTCTCTCACAGATGCCACTCAGAATACAAAAGAGTTCTGCTCTCTTGAAATACAATCCTTAAAAGTAAAAACCTCACAACACGTACTGTATTATATTCAAAATTGTATACCACCTTCCCTCCTGGATTCACTCCCAAACTGTAGAACCTAACCATCATACCCAACTGTTTATAAGGAGATGTCAGTGCCCACTCTCCAGAATTGATCAAGATTCACACCCAAGATTCCTGAGGTAAACTAGAACTACTCACAATCAACTGCATTGTTTCGTCATCCCTATCTTTACCAGACTTCCATCTCACCAACTTCAGCACCCAACCTCACCATACATTTATCTTCTGCATACCAACTCTGTATACAGTGCAAGGACCACCTGGAGCACACTTCACAAACTCTTCTCGGTTCTTTTTTGTGTTCCATTATTACTTTACCAGACATACCCAATCCAAACAACCACCAGAAAAAAAAATATACACAAAGTATAGAAAAAGAGAAGCTTCAGAACTTCATTATGGAGAATTTCCCATCCTGTACCGTGCTATCTCACATCATCATCAACCAAGCCAGCAAGAAGCAGTTACTACAAGGACATAACTGGTGAATTACTTGGTCATCAGGGTCTTCTACCCCTACAGCCTGGCCTGGGCCCAGGCTGCATAGTTGGTTTCTTGGTCAACCAAGTAGTTGGAAGCCACTGACCCCAGGCCCACAGAGCTTGCACATCCTGGCTGGTGGGGTACACTTTGTAAATACTTGTCCAAGGCTCTCTTGAACTTATGCACTGTGCATCCCATGGTGTTTTGATGATTGCAGGCAAGATTTTAAAGTCTCAGTTCCCAGGGGAGGGAGCGGGTGGCTGGAAATCCTCCCCTCTCGTTTTTTTTTTAATTTTCCAAAAGAAGGAACAGAGAAGGGGGCCAGGTGAGGATATTCCCTCTAAGGCCCAGTCCTCTGTTCTTAACGCTACCTCGCTAACGTGGGAAATGACGAATAGTATGGAAAAAAAAAATATGTATATAGAGAGAAGAGAGAGAGAGGTGTGGGAATAAAAAGAGTGTGGTTGAGAGAGCAGAAGAGGGTGTTTTGAAATGGTTTGGTCACATGGAGAGAATGAGTGAGGAAAGATTGACCAAGAGGATGTATGTGTCAGAGGTGGAGGGAACGAGAAGTGGGAGACCAAATTGGAGGTGGAAAGATGGAGTGAAAAAGATTTTGAGTGATCGGGGCCTGAACATGCAGGAGGGTGAAAGGCATGCAAGGAATAGAGTGAATTGGAACGATTTGGTATACCAGGGTTGACGTGCTGTCAGTGGATTGAACCAGGGCATCTGAAGTGTCTGGGGTAAACCATGGAAAGTTGTGTGGGGCCTGGATGTGGAAAGGGAGCTGTGGTTTTGGTGCATTATTACATGACAGCTAGAGAAAATTCTTAGAAAACCTGTACAAAATTTGTTTTGAAACAACAGTTGATGCTTGCAGTGCAGTTAGAAATTTAAAACCCTTACCTCCTCAGTTAGGTTTCTTTTCCATCCCTATGAATATCACATTTTTAAAGTTATAGAAAAATGTGTTTAAATCTTTGTTTCAAAGATATGATATTAAAAAAGAAACTTTCAATTTTTTTTCAAGCGATGTCAATGAAAATGTTTAGAAGTTTTGTTGTCTGCATAATGCACTAAATTGTTTAGGAATTTTGTTGGCTGCATAATGCACTAAATTGTTTAGGAATAGATGCATGTTTTCTTTTTTCTTTTTTTTTTTACCCACACCAAAAAAAAAAGTTAAGTACTGATTGTTATAACATCTTATGGCATGTAATAAATAATTTTTTGATAAAATTAGTGATCTGTGGATTCGGTAAAAAAAACAACAATATGGCCTAGTTCGGCAAAATTTTGCTGGTTCAGAAAACAGCTGGTATCTCAAAAATCAAGATGATTACAGTAAAGTTAGTGAAATATGCCTTTAATACAGCTGAAAATCCAGTTGACTAATGAGATATATATTTATATTAACAGTTTATTGCTTTTCTGTATGTATGTTTATGAATTTGTATCCCAATCTCCAACTCATTGAAGTGATGTTGATGCCAATGTCAAACTTACTGGTCTCTGGGAGACAGGTGTTTTTCAAGTGAAAATGATTTTGTCTCATAGTGAAAGAAGATCATGAGAAAAGTAAAATGACCGAGAAACAATTATTACAATCTTCAGCTTATTACCCAGGGAGAAATAAACTTGCAACAAAAGCTCATTACTCTCTGTGTTGACGTGGCTTGATTGGTAGCACTTAGTTCTTTTAATGTTCGCACAGACCCCACTTCTACTGATGCTTCATACAGATACTCTTGTTCCAAAAAAAAAAAAAAAAGAAAAATGTAGTTCCACTGTTTCTGAAGGTCTGTATAAAGTTTCATTGTGACACCTGCTGTGTGGTTTTTGGTGCTTGTTGCTTAGGGAGAGCCCAACGAGATAATGTTTCTCACGTTTCCCTACTGACATTGTTTTAACAGTTTCAGTTGAGATACTTCTAAACTCTTCCCCATCTCATGTTTTCACTAATAAATGCATTGAAAATATTCTGTAGTATCAACCTTTTTTTTTTTATTACATAGATACACAAACATTTTTTTTCGTTATACCTACAGTGCCTTACAAACGTTTTTGTCAGATTTTCTTTTGTGAATTACTGTATTTTTTTTACAGGCCATACTGTATCTTAACTGATATTAAATGTTCACCACAACTTTTTCTGTACATCGTAAAGTTAAGAGATTTATAAACAAGTACTTCTTTTTGTAAACATGCAATAAAATTATCAACTTTTTTTGGTTGCATTGAGTGCAAATGCTGAAGCATTTGCAAAACCTTTGTCTGTTCATGCATCTAGATTTGACATAAGCACACAAAATCCTTTAGTTCCCACATGCTCATTCCCATTTGATGTGTTTGAGCTAAGTATCAAAGATCTTTCTAACTGCTAAATTGAGTAAGTGTCCTGGCTCTAGTGCAGAAGTTGTGGGTATGAACGTAATGTGTGATGTGATATTGGCTGACAGTAATGCAAGAGTGATGTAATGGATGATGCTTTATCAATATCAGTAAAGTACTAATTTATTTTGCCTCACAGTAGATATCTTTAATGTGTTTATGTAACTATCTTTCTTTCTTTTTCTTTCACACTATTCGCCATTTCCCGCATTAGCGAGGTAGCGTTAAGAACAGAGGACTGGGCCTTGAGGGAATACCCTCACCTGGCCCAATTCTCTGTTCCTTCTTTTGGAAAATTAAAAAAAAAAACGAGAGGGGAGGATTTCCAGCCCCCCGCTCCCTCCCCTTTTAGTCGCCTTCTACGACACGCAGGGAATACGTGGGAAGTATTCTTTCTCCCCTATCCCCTATCTATCTTATCTATATCTCTTTGACACCTGTTCCCTTCTGGAACTCCCTCAAGGGGATAACTAGTGGACTTCAGTGCCACTTCTTAGTCTTTTGTGGCTCATATTTAACAGGCCACTGGCAGAGGGCAACTCTAGTGCAGTGTTTTCAGAGGCTACTACCTTATTTTCCTACTGACTGCTTCTACCTGATGCTCCTTAAGCATCCTAAAAGACATATGCCCTTGCATAACTCAAAACTGAAGATCAATCTGCCTTCATGGTGTATCCATGCAGGTGAGACGGTAACAGTCTTGCTGAAGAACATCCCAAACCAAAGAAGTCCACATTTCCCTCATGCTGAAAGCTTCTGGAAGGAGTTCTGTATAACATCAAAACTCATTTGTAGAAATAGGTCCTGGGGTAATTTTTTTTTCTTTTATGCCTTTTCAACATTTCTTCCACAACGTGAGGTAGCACCATGAAAAGATGAAGACGCTCTTGGAAAAAAAGATAAAGAAAAATTCCTTCTAATGTTCTTTCAAATAGAAATAAATAAAGGAGGAGAGGATCATCAGTGCTTGAATTGATGTTATGACAATCATTACATAAACATATGTTTAATTTGTTTATGGATGGGGTTGTTAGGGAGGTGAATGCAAGAGTTGTAAAGAGGGGCAAGTATGCAGTCTGTGGTGGATGAGAGAGCTTGGGAAGTGAGTCAGTTGTTGTTCGCTGATGATACAGCGCTGGTGGCTGATTCATGTAAGAAACTGCAGAAGCTGGTGACGGAGTTTGGTAAAGTGTGTGAAAGAAGAAAGTTAAAAGTAAATGTGAATAAGAGCAAGGTTATTAGGCACAGTAGGGTTGAAGGTCAAGTCAATTGGGAGGTAAGTTTGAAGGGAGAAAAACTGGAGGAAGTAAAGTGTTTTAGATATCTGGGAGTGGATCTGGCAGCGGATGGAACCATGGAAGCAGAAGTGAATCATAGGGTGGGGGATGGGGCGAAAATTCTGGGAGCCTTGAAGTATGTTGGGAAGTTGAGAACATTATCTCGGAAAGCAAAAATGGGTATGTTTGAAGGAATAGTGGTTCCAACAGTGTTGTATGGTTGCGAGGCGTGGGCTATGGATAGAGTTGTGCGGAGGAGGGTGGATGTGCTGGAAATGAGATGTTTGAGGACAATATGTGGTGTGAGGTGGTTTGATCGAGTAAGTAATGTAAGGGTAAGAGAGATGTGTGGAAATAAAAAGAGCGTGGTTGAGAGAGCAGAAGAGGGTGTTTTGGAATGGTTTGGGCACATGGAGAGAATGAGTGAGGAAAGATTGACCAAGAGGACCAAGAGGATATATGTGTCGGAGGTGGAGGGAACGAGGAGAAGTGGGAGACTAAATTGGAGGTGGAAAGATGGAGTGAAAAAGATTTTGAGTGATCTGGGCCTGAACATGCAGGAGGGTGAAAGGCGTGCAAGGAATAGAGTGAATTGGAACGATGTGGTATACCGGGGTCGACGTGCTGTCAATGGATTGAACCAGGACATGTGAAGCGTCTGGGGTAAACCATGGAAGGTTGTGTGGGGCCTGGATGTGGAAAGGGAGCTGTGGTTTCGGTGCATTATTACATGACAGCTAGAGACTGAGTGTGAATGAATGGGGCCTTTGTTGTCTTTTCCTAGCGCTACCTCGCACACATGAGGGGGGAGGGGGTTGTTAATCCTTGTGGCGAGGTGGCGATGGGAACAAATAAAGGCAGACAGTATGAATTATGTACATGTGTATATATGTATATGTCTGTGTGTGTATATATTTGTGTACATTGAGGTGTATAGGTATGTATATTTGCGTGTGTGGACGTGTATGTATATACATGTGTATGTGGGCGGGTTGGGACATTCTTTCGTCTGTTTCCTTGCGCTACCTCGCTAACGCGGGAGACAGCGACAAAGCTAAATAAATAATAAATAAATAAGGTGTGGCCTATGAAAGAAATTAAGAATATTGGCTCTTATGCTAATCGGAAATTGGACAGCAGAACATTTACCCTGTAGTGGATGGCAATCATTCTCCTTCAATAAAATGTCTCGAGTCACAAAAAACGAGCGAGTTCTCTTAATAGCAACATTTTACAAAAAAGAAAGGTACAATAGGTACTGCTTATCAAGCTATCATAGCCAAACTACAGGTTAGCAATAATGTTTCCTTTGTCATCAATAAGATAAAACGGTTCTTTAATGCTAAACCACGGTGAGGAGGAATAATACATATATGACAAGGTTTGTGGCTAGAAAGTAGCTCCCTTCAGTGGTATCCAAACTTTTGAAACTAAAGTGTATTTTGACTGCCTTCATCCCCTTTTCACTTTAGGTCAACTAAATGCATGTGACGTGTTTGGAATAGGCATCATAGTACTTAATGATGAAAGCATGCAGAACAATTAAGAAAAGTCCGATATAACACAGAACAATATAGGTGAGGAAATATGTCCAGAAATATTCCTTAGGAACATATCCCCATTTTATATAGACTTCAGTGTTTGGTAAAGTTGGCTTCATTGAAAATGATTTCACATGGAGTAACATTTTTCAGGAGTGCATGTAATATGTTAAGCAAAGAGCCCCTGTAGTATAAGATTGCCTTGACCACATTTTATTAATTGAATAGCTTGCATTACCAGACTTTGTTTTGCTAAACCATCAGAATCCTTGAAAATCTTTAATTTCTATACTTTGTAAAAATTGCTACATCTACAATTTTTTGGACCCTACCATGCTGAACCAAAGAAATGTATATTGAGGTGTTACTGAACTCCACCTCTTCAAGGTTACACTGCGATTTAAAAGTCACATTTAGTGAGGCTGTACCTTTGGGAACTCGGTCTCTTCAAAGAACTTTTCACTCCAAAGGCAATTACACACACACACACACACACACAAGGAGAAGTGGGAGACCAAATTGGAGGTGGAAAGATAAAGTGAAAAAGATTTTGAGTGATCGGGGCCTGAACATGCTGGAGGGTGAAAGGTGTGCAAGGAATAGAGTGAATTGGAACGATGTGGTATACTGGGGTTAACGTTCTGTCAATGGATTGAACCCTGGGGATAGGGGAAAAAGAATACTTCCCACATATTTCCAGCATGTTGTAGAAGGCAACTAAAAGGGATGGGAGTAGAAGTCTAGAAATTCTCCCCTTCAAGTTTTTACTTTTCCAAAAAAGGAGCAGAGAAGGGGGCAAGTGAGGATTTTCTCTCAAAGGCTGAGTCCTCTGTTCTTAATGCCAATACAGGAAATGGAGAATATGTATTGGGGGGGAATTATGTGTGTGTGTGTGTGTGTGTGGAAAAGGAGCTGTGGTTTCAATGCATTACACATGACAGCTAGAGACTTGAGTGTGAATGAATGTGGCATTTGTTATCTTTTCCTAGCGCTACCTCACAAGTGCATGGGGGAAGGGAGGTGCCATTTCATGTGTGGCGGGGTGGCGACAGGTGTGGGTGTGTACATGTGTATATATGTATATGTCTGTGTATGTATATATATGTATATGTTGAAATGTGTATATGCATATACATACCTATACATTTCAACGTATACATACATATACATACACACACACACACACATATATATATAATATATATATATATATATATATATATATATATATATATATATATATAATATATATACACACACATGTACATAATCATACTTTCTTACTTCATCCATTCCCGTTACCACCCCGCCACACATGAAATGGCAGGAAAAGACAACAAAGGCCACATTCATTCACACTTGGTCTCTATCGGTCATTTGTAATGCACCGAAACCACAGGTCCCTTTCCACTTCTAGCCTCCACTAAACTTTCAATGGTTTACCCCAGATGCTTCACATACTCTGGTCAATCCATTGACAGCACGTCAACCCCAGTATACATCGTTCCAATTCACTTTATTCCTTGCACTCCTTTCACCCTCCTGTATGTTCAGTCCCCAATCGCTCAAAATCTTTTTCACTCCATCCATCCACCTCCAGTTTGGTCTTCCACTTATCATTCCCTCCACCTCTGACACATATATCCTCTTTGTCGATCTTTCCTCACTCATTCTCTCCATGTGACCAAACCATTTCAATACACCCTCTTCTGCTCTCTCAACCACACACTTTTTAATACCACACATCTCTCTTACCCTTTCATTACTTGCATGATCAAACTGAATTGTACTGAATTGTATAATGATTTTATTCATGAAGTATGTGATTAACAAAAATTGTTTTTTGTTCTAGATTAGTTATACATGGATCTTTTTGTGTTGAAGGTTGCTTAGGAAAACTCATGTATAACAGTGAGGATAGTTTATTGAATTTTAGCTTCTTTAAGAGTTTGTAATGGGATGGTATTTGTTGTATTTAAAGTGCATTGCTGTTATTGAAAAAAAAAATTAACATTGAAAGAACTGTGTTCATGTGATGATAGTGAAATGAAAAAATTTATGATGATTGGTGAAAGAACAATATGATGTTAGATTAGTGTAAGTTGGAAATAACTAAGGCACTGTTTAGCTTCACCTAAAGCTATATCAGAAGTTAAAGTTTGTGTGTAAAGTTGCAGGGGGAGCCATACCAGGGGTGTGACGATGCCTTTGTGTATTTCAGAGGCTGTCGTGGCGCAGTCCCCTGGTGAGGTGCTCCCCTTCAGCGTCTGCCCTGCACAAGTCCCAGTGTGTTCCGCGCCTTAATCCCACAGGGGGAGGAAACGTCTCTGTAACTGGGGATTTAGGATCTCCGCTGCCGTGCCCAGAGTGTGGACGGGAATTTCATGGGCTAAACAAGAAGTTCCTGTTAACGAGACATATGATTACCCATACAGGAGAGAAGCCATATCAGTGTCCCCATTGTCCATACCGTGCAAATGTATCTAGTAATCTCACTCGACACTTGCGTACTGTTCACACTCCTACTACGAACCTTGTAGCTGCCCCGTCTCTTTTACCTGCATCCGTAAACCTTGCCACCAGCCCATCATCACAAACAGTGCATCATCCTTCGTCACCTCCTTGAATGAAAAGGAAAGCATTTTTTTTTATTATAAAGTAAGGAAATTGATTGCACCCTTGGGCATTGGTATGCAGAATTGTGATAAACAGCTGATACCTCCATTGATGGGATACAACTAAATTTTTTCCAAGAATCATATCAGAAATTATAAAATGGATGCTCTAACTTTTTATTTTTATTTTTTTTTTTTTTACGTTGCTGTATCATCAAGGCTTTTATATGTGTTTTCTTGGTGCAGTATCTTGTCCTTTGAAAAGTACCACATCATGTAACATGAAAAGAACAATACTGTATATGAATGTTTGAATATGAAAAGAACATGTGTGCTTACACAGCTGTATAGGGTGTGTTAAGGATTTAAGCACAAAGGATGAGAGCACCTCACAAGTTTGGAAAGACTTCCAAGGGATAAAGAGCCAACCCTGATATACAGTTTTCCTCCAGCAGGGTGGAGCCTTTGTCAAGTCTCAGAGGGGGAAAGACCTGCTTTACTTCGAAGGTTTCAAGCACAGGATTTGTCGTGAAGAGGCTGGAGGACGGACCAGTTGGTGGCGATGTACCAAGAAAACATGCCGTGGTCGTGCCAGACTGAGTGTGGAGGGAATCACCATGGTAGTCCTTCATAATCATGCCCCATACATACTACAGCCTCACACATACTATTTAGACAACTTTGCTCCGGAGATATCATAATGATCGGTGCAGAATAATTAAGGAATTTACGAGTCAAATCTTCTTGATTACATTGGATCGTATGATTACAGTCAGCTGTAGTCTCTCATGCACAGTTTTCACATTTAGTAAATTGAATATTACTACAAACGAAATTAAGTTTTCAAGCGCACACTGTGCTTTCTTTTTTCGTGTGGTTGACAAGAGGGAAAGGCTTGATTGTGAGGATTAAAAGGGAATTAGTGGCTGTTGATATTTTTATGCAATAGTAATGACAAAAATTCTGCATTTCATTGCATATTATACCAAGCAAAAACTGCTTTTGCTGTTGTATCTAAAAGCACCAGATTAAAGATGTAACCTTGTGAAGAAGCAGAGAATTATTGATTTACTGAAGTTTAATTTTTTTCTAAGGATATGGCATTAGAATTACTTTCTTGGTATTGGTATACATTATATTGTGGTGGGAACTCTATTTTTGTAATGATTTATGATAATGAAAGAGTATGAAATGAATGTAGAGTGGGATACAGTGCTCTGTCTGTTTCATGTGCATGATATGGCAGAGTTCAATTGTTTTGTTACATCATATTAAATTTAGAAAGTATGGAATGAAATTTTTTACATACCAGAATAGAACAGGACATTAGAGTTTCAGTATGTATTTGATAAAGATTATTATTCTCAAGGTTTGGAAAAGTGATTATAATAGTTCAGGAGTGACCTTTTTTGCCTTTTATTTTCTGAAGGCCATCACATGCTTGCTAAAAAAAGATTTATACTTAAATGAATACTTTGCCTTCTTCAAGCATAATTACTTTTTCATAACAGTTGCAGCCAGGAATATATTCATTAGTGCATTTGATAAATGTATTTGTCAAAACTCATATCAATTGAGAGTAACAGTCTCCAGAATAAATGTGAACAGCACTTCCTTTTGTTTACTACTCCTGGTATATTTTGTTTATGTTTTTTTTTAAAAGGGGAAGAAGAAAGACAAGTAAAACAAGACACAAAATGTGCAGGACCAATGAGAAACATCTTGGAACAAAATCAACTGTAATAGAGCTCAGAATCAATAACTAGTTGTTGGTTGATAATTTTGGGTTTAATTGTATCAAGTAAATTGATGGATGTAGATAGATTATGATCCCTGTTAAATCACCTGCAAACTCCCAGATCACCCTGGAAGAATCACTTATGACCATTTTTTGTCATTCTATGGGTGCATGCTGGATTCTCAGAAGGTACTCTGAACAAAATTTCTAGTATCTTTGTAAATTGATGTGATTGAAGTTTTACTTGCAAAGCAGTAGGATACCTTTAAAGTTATAATCGATACATTATAAGTAAAACTTATCAAGACCATATTTGCCAGAGTAATCTTCTAATGGTTATTAATGAATAATGTGTTCACTGATACTTTTTTAAAAGAATTTTGGTGCCGAAGAAGTTGAGTGTGTTGTGCTTTCGGGATTTCTTTATCAAGTAGATTTTTGTAGTTGCGTTTGTTCATTTAGTTTATGTAATTGGGAGTTGTAGCATGTTTCATGAATGGATTGAATTGAGATTTTGTTTGCTGCATTGGTGGGCTGAATGAGTCATGGGGGGGGTCCTGGGCTTATTGATTAGTCAGTGTGTGATAGGGCACAGTTACGAAGAAGAATGTGTGTGAGACATATTTAGAGAAAGAGAAGGATTAGTACAGATATGGCATACAAGGATCTGGTGAAATATATGGTTGACAGAGATGTTTTGTGAAGGTTTTATGAATTAATGGTGTGGGAGGAAAGCTGATTGTATGAAGAAGCAGTGAGGTTTTTATTATGAGTGATTTCAACATTTAAAAGTAAAGTTTTGCACATCATCAGGCAAGGCATAGTATAACTTCTATTGTGCTTCAGAATGTAAATGAAGAAAAAAAAACTTAATTTTGATAACCTGTAATTATTTAAAGTGAAGTAACTGTGCATAAAAGCACTTGTAAGAAGGGCACACAAAATTATGAGCTTCATAGATATGTTATTCAAATTCATGCAATAAGAAACTAATCCTCAGTCTTTACAAATCATTGGTGTATCATCACCATGAATATTGTGTTACTCGAGAAAAAAAAATTATGGGTAAAATGGAAAAAATACAGATTTGCCAATGAAAACACAAATTCTTTGAGAAGTAGCAAGATAATCTGAAGTTAATTAAGATGGTTAAAAGATGATTTTGTACAGATATTCAAGATTATTTAAGACTGACAACCTCATTGCAAGTAGTTGTAGGTTATCTCTTGTCTTGTACTACTTCTTAGTAATGGATACAAACTCCTGGGCAAATGTGTTACTTTGAATGAGGCACAATGCTTTTTCTTCAACAGGATGTTTGATTTATGGAATGATTTACTAGCAAGAGTAGTTGAAAGCGACACCATAGGTGTTTGAAGATAGTATTGATAAATACCATACTTCAGGTCCATGCTTAACATTATTTGTGCCTTCATAAATGTGAAGTTTACACGTGCTTATATCTATCATGTGATTGTTATTTTATTTCTCTTACGTAAAACTGTGTGTTTTCTGTCCTTTTCCGCTGTCACAGACAGCCTTTGAAGGACCCAATGGTTGGTTGCTGTTTGCTTTTCTAAGAGTTATGTATTAATCTTTGTTGGAAATGAGGGACAACTGTATTTAAATGTTTGTGGAATTCCTTGTATTTTGGAAGTTTAGAAATATTTCTGACTCCCAGAAACATGGGATTGTTATCTAATGTGGATCGGACTCAATCATGTGCTTGATAGTTTCATGACTCAAAATATCAGAGCAGTATTGAAATACCATAAGAGATCATTTCTTAACCTTTGAAAAGTGGATTGTTGTCCTGAAAGTAGCATGTGTATTGGGTAGCATAAGAGGTGCTTGTATGAATGTTTCTTACAGTTTCAAACAAATTCTTACATCTTGTAGGGTTATGATTCTTATTCTGCATATCAATGGACCTCATCATGGAAGAATTCATGAGAACACATGACCACAAAATTATTAGATATTTTTTTAAGAATTTACTTATGACTATATGAAGGTTTACCATGTTTTAGAATTTTGCCCTTCCTTTCTCAAGAACTTTTCCAGAAGACTGGCAGTACTCTGTTATGATTTCCAAGGTAAAATAACAGTTAAATACTTTAGGCACATCCACTGTGCTCAGAGCTTATATGTCCAGTGCTGCACTTGGGAAATCTGATGTAGACTTATCCTGTGGGTGGGTTAGTGATGTCATATGATTAGAGGTCTAACTACCAGCTGGAGCATGATGTCATAAGTAGGACTGTGTTTCATGGTAAACCCATGAAACTAACTATTTATCGCTAGGGTACAGGAACCAGTTTATGGCTGAATGACCCATTTGATTTAATTTGAGCCAGTTTCTCATTAAATGGAGTATCCAGAAATGGACCATAGCATTTGAGTCGGTTCTTTATCTCACAGTTTCTTTGTGGAAATTTGAGCTCACAAGGATGGCTATTAATGATGCCTTCCTTCCTTGTATATTGAAATTCTAAAATTTTCTTCCTTCTGGCTTTTCCTCTTCCTATAACCTTCCACTTTTAAGGATGGGTTTACGAACACATGAAGAGCTCAGGTTAATCCCTGCTGTATTTTTAGTTCTCTGTGAAAATCTTTGGTGGGGCTTTTTATATTGTGCATTGCAGTTATGACATAGAATTCTAGCATGATACTAATGGAGTAAAACATTAGGAAGTTTTATTAAGATTGCAACGAAAAGCACTTTTGTAGACGG
Source organism: Panulirus ornatus (assembly GCF_036320965.1). Classification (NCBI taxonomy): domain Eukaryota; kingdom Metazoa; phylum Arthropoda; class Malacostraca; order Decapoda; family Palinuridae; genus Panulirus; species Panulirus ornatus. Next base: position 48,911,439 of record NC_092240.1, on the reverse strand, counting down.
CTAAAAAAAAATGAGAAGTATACTGACTCATTGATACAGTAAGATGTTAGCATAATAATTGTCATTGATGCTAAAGCTCAAAAAGAACAAGCCTCTCAGGTTTTTGCTGAATCAGAATCAAAAAGAGGTTTTGTAAAGCAAAATACAAGTACAACTAAAGGAAAGCAGCTAGATACCTAACTGTATGATGATTGAAATGAAACAGTTTGATGGTGTACTATTTTTGGGTGTTGTGGTGATTGAAAAATCTAAGGCTTTTTATAATCAGGTGAACTGCTTGTGCATATCATGATGGTTGGCTGGTTTATTTTTACCTTCTCTATGGTTTTAAAAAGACTTAATGTTTGCTTTGAACAAAACTTGATTGTAAATTTTGCCATCATGAAGCTGGCTTGTTTACACCAGGAGACTTGACTACCCTTAATTCCTCACTGAGGTGTCCTGTGTGATCCAGTGAATCTCAAATTTTTGAGTTGTTTGAAGGATGTTCATAATCTTACTTTCAAAAATATTCATATTAACAATGAAAAGACTTCGGAAGTATATTTTGTCCGCTATTCTTGCATGGTTAACACATCGAACTTTTGCAGATGTTTAATCGCAACATGCTAAAAGATGCAGGAGCATAACTTAAGTGTCAAGTTAGCTGCTACCAAAAACTTTTACTGATTAATATCTTTTATTTTATTTAAATCTTCCTATAATCATTGTGATTCATTGATGATTTTTTTCACAGCAGCAAAATTGTGAAAGGTTGTTAAAACTCTGCCTCACCATTCAGATACAGTGTTGCTAAGGACAGGTGGCTGCTGGCAGCTCTGTCTCCTTTTTTGTTAGAAACACATGCCTCATCTTGATCAAGTTTTAGTGCTAGAGGAGTCACTGACCATAACATCCTCTTTCACTCTCCAGTAAGACAGATCATCATTGCCAAGTAACTTAGGATCTATATCATGTCTAGAAACTCAAGAGAATGTGCTGCCATTGGTATGGCTGGAAAATGACTTACTATGGGGAGAAATTCTCTTGCACTTACACCTCATCAATGACCTAGGATCCATCACTCCCTTTGAGACAAAGGTGTAAATCTTGATGTGTAGATTCATATCTATAGGGGTTATTCGGCTCATGTTGATATCCATCTAGAGGATTTAAGGGGTTAAAGGACTGAGCCCTGTGAATTTAGGAGGGTCCATTGGATAGGTATATCAAAAAATAAAAGATAAAATGAATACTGTCAATCCCCCACTTATGACCTATGTGACTTACGACCTTCTGTACATATGACCGAAAAAAATATAGATGAAAAGGTATACATAGATATGAAAATTATGCTTTGTTGCACATCTGCCAGTGCTGATGGCTGCATGCATACAATAGTGACATTCGATATCAAGGCATTGTGCACATCACAGCATCTCTCTCGGTTCTCATTCTCAGTTACCATTCAATAACGATCGTTATTTAAGTGAAATACAAATTTTCGTGCTAGATTAAACCATTTTTGTATTAAACCCCAAAGAAGATGACGAGCAAGAGGAAATCTGAGGAAGACACTTGATTTGGAATTGAAAATGAAGGTGATCACCCAATATGATGGAGGGAAAAAGTTAATGTTATTACACATGATCTACAGTTGTCCCATTTGATAGTCATGATAATTTTAAAGGACAAAGAAAAAATACATGAAGCAGTGAAAAGTTTGGCAACAACAAGGGCCCATCCACGAAATGGAAAAGTTGTTGATGCTGTGGATAGAAGATCAAATTAAGAATTTTTTACCCCCGAGCTTACTAACAATTCAGGTGAAGGCTAGAAGTTTTTTGAGACTTTGAAGGAGCGAGCAGATGAGGATTACATCAAGAACTTCACAGCAAGTCATGGTTGGTTCAATAGATCTAAAAGAAGATATAGCTTGCTCAACATTTGAGTCACAGGTGAAGCAGCAAGTGCTGACAAAAGGAGCTGCCGAAAAGGTAAAAATAAAGAATTGTATTTAATAAACCATAGAGTTATTTAAAAGAATGTCATTTCATGAAAATTATGAAAATTATGAAATCTGAACTAAAATATCTTAAATAAAGGTAAAAAGAAACTGCAGAATCATATGATAAAACTGTTTAATAGATAAAGAGGTAATCATGATAAAGATTGAATATGATGAAAGAATACTGTACACATATTCGAATTCTACATGCCATGCTGACATGCATCCGACTTACATCCATTCGAGATCCAACCGGTCGATCAGAATGGAACTCGAACGTATGTCAAGGATAGATAGTAGATTTTTCAGTAAAAGGGGTTAAGGAAAGGAAAGTTGTGGTTAGCGATCCATTTTGTTTCTGCACTCTCTTTTGAATTTGGCATGACGCATAAGCACAGCTGATATCATTTTTATTGATTTATGCTGACTGATACATCTTTATGTATCATCTGCCACCACCAATGGACCAGTGTTACTCATAGAACTTTTCCCAGGGCTGACAGTTAAATATCTACCAAATCATCATCTCCATAATCCAGTGCCCTACAGACTATCATAAAGTTTTCAATAATTGTCATGGGGTGTATATTAGCTGTATCATCCCTCATTGTGTTACATTAGTAACTGAGACACTAGGATTGTTTCCCTGTGATAATGCAGTAATTGCTTATGGCATAAAGCATCTCCAGATACCAATAGAGAATGCTTTGTAGTTTAAAAGATAATGGGAAAAGGAAACCTGTACAATATAGTTAGGGTCCCCAAAGTGTAAGAAATTGTGCTATATGGGTAACTATCACTAGGAATATTCTTCCTGTGTTAATTGCAGTTCCTTATGGCGTAAGGCACCTGTTGAAGTATGCCATTGAGTTTATATAAGGGTTGGAAGAGGCAACCCTTATCAGTAATGGGTAAGGTCCCCCAATAGTTACCTGTACAAATATAGCAAGGGTCCTTTATGGGATGATTGGAATATACATTTATCCAGAATCTTTGCATATAAGTGATTTAAACTGTATTTTTTTACAGCATTTCTTGCATTAAGTCTGTTATTGTGGATTGTTACAGAAATACAGTATTTTAGAACAGTATTAGTATGTGGGAAAAATATTTGCAGAAAGATAACTAGGGGAAATGTTCTTGTAACTGTCATGTTCTCTTATATGGCACTGCCTCGGTGTGGCAGACGCCAAGTGAAAACACTCCTCTGTTTAACATCTTAGATGATCATATTGGAAAATATTAAATGTTTCTATGGTAGTCAACCCCGTTTCTCTGCTTCTCGTTTTGCATTTTGGCCTTGGCTTGCCCTTAACTTGCTTCCCAGCCACTCTAACCCTAGTATCCCATTCTCCATAATTTTTTTATGCTTTGCAGTTGTAAGATCATTTCTCTTGGAATTTGCTTTATATATGGATAAATTGTTTAAAAAGAAATTGCAAAAAGTATCTTTTCAACATATTTGACTGCTTGGTTTTTTGCAAGAATATATTTTGGTCTTGGAATAGTTATGAGTAATTCAGTTTGTAGTTATACGGTTGAATGGTATTAGTATTTATTATTTTATGAATAGCTTTGGCCGCATATTTTTCATTTTACAGAGAATTGATTGATTTGGTTATGGCTGGAGTTTTGATCTGTATTCGTGAATGATAATTCCATATAAAATAAATCCATAGGAAATGAAATATCGGTCAGAACACTGTCCCATTTCTTATGTGAACTGTTTTGACAAGGAAATCAGGTGAACCTTGGCATATAATTCACACTCATAGAGGGTCATATCCATGTACAGTCCATTTCATTTTCATTCATGCACCTCAAAATAAAGAATGATTTAAATGCTATTTTTCCTAGTATTCAGACCCTTCCAAATGTATGAATGCTTTGGGAGGCGGTTTTGGTAATGTTCCAGAAATATTGAATACAGTATAACAAGATAATTGACTGGTGAAAATAGGGACTACTTATTGTTCTTTTGTTTGGGAAGAATGTGGTTAAAGTATGGGTATGGATATGAGCTTGTTAGAATCTTGATGGGCCGCACTGAAAGCCTTCCTGTTGTTGCAGGGGCTGATGGCAGCGCGGGCTGGGCTAATGGGCATGGTCACATCCCCATCGGGGCCTGGTATGGCCACTTGCCCAATTTGTAGGCGAGATTTCCATGGACCTTACCATGCCACTCTCCTCAGGCGTCACATGCGGACTCACACAGGGGAGAAACCTTACGCCTGCCCGCACTGCCCCTACCGTGCCAACATCTCCAGCAACCTCACCAGACACATACGTTCTCGCCACCCTGAGCATCCTGGTCTTCTGCGCTCCCACCATCTCAACCAAGAACCCACACAACAAACCAGAGTCTTGCATCACACCCTCTCTGAGCCTTCAGAGCAAACCTGACTTGCCTTATGAAATGTCAGCCCATATCATTATTCAGGACTAGCCGAGTTCACTGTACATTTAAAACAAAAGATGTTGCTTCTGCAGCCGTTTTAACTCCTTTCCTAACACTTTATGCCACTCAGAATCCAGATGTATTATATCAAACTGGTAAATCATTATGCAATGGAGTACAATTTGTGTACAGACATTCTTTTCGATCAATTAATAGCACTTTATTTGCTTTATCACTTGAAATTGCATTCAGATTCTTAAGTACAGTAATTGGGAACATATATGTTGTTAACAACTACATTCAGTATGCATTTTAATGCATGAAACACCTCACTGTTGTAATGAATTGCAAAATATGACATGTCTCTGAATCAGTGCCACTGCCTTACTTTTCATTTCATATTAGATATAGTAGTGTGCTGGATTATAACTAGTATTGCTACAATTTCAGTTCATATTTAGTATAGTAGTGTGCTGGATTATAACTAGTATTGCTACAAGTAAGATATGTATTATACATGTCAAACACTGAAGAATTTCTTTTTTTTTATTTTACTTCTGGATTTTTTGCTGATTTCACTGATTGTTGATCACGCAGAAGAACGATATGTGATCAAAAGTACCCTTAGAAAGTTTATGAGTCATACTTTTCAAAGATGTTCCATCATAGAACTGAATAAGACCAGATTTTTTATATGGTACATCACATATGGCTTGTATCCAACTGTCCTCCTAAATTTTAGAACATAACATCTGTTTTCAAAGAATTAACTCATTCTGGTGTAAACTGAGATGCCTTGGTTGCAAAGGGTTTCAGATGGCCATGACTGCTGAAGACCAGTGTCTCCATTATCATCCTTGATGAATGTCGCAACTGTAGCTATTTATAAACGAATGATTTCTCAAATTTTAGCTAACAGTTTAAAAATCAGTGAGTTTATTCCTTTGATATTTGTTTCTTGCTTGGAAGCTTATTTCGAAGAAATTTGGTTTACCGCTCGTATACAAATGAATTTCATAATGAAATGTACTTAAACAATTTTACACGAATTTAATGGTCATATGAAAAGTGTTGTTTTAACAGACATATCTACATCATATTGATGTGCACAAAACTGCAAGGGAGGGGCATCATTATTTCAATCAGCTGTCGGATGAAGAAACTGGTGACTATTGTGTAGAAAGGCTAAAGTCCTGTTTTGAAAGTATCTGCTATTAATGGATAAGTATTTCCATTGAAACTGGTTTTGGAGTAGGAGGTGGATGTGATGAAACTCATGTTCGGACTAACTGGCCTGTTCACCTTAGGCAAAACCTGGGCAGAGTAATGATATTGATTTGGATTGGGTGGTGGTCAGGTGCTGATAGCATTGTGTATTGCAGGGGAACGGGTCCGTCATGTGTCCGCTGTGCAGGAAGAGGTTCCAGGGCCCCAACCGGCAGTACGTGCTGACACGCCACCTGTCCACCACCCATGCTGTTGAAAAGCCCTACCACTGTCCACACTGCCCCTACCGAGCTGCTCGTCGAGATCATGTTTCCCGACATGTGAGGATGGTGCATACACCAAGATTACATGCCCTAGCTGCAGCTGCCACTCTAGCAACACTTCCTCATCATCTCCAGGAGGAAGTTCAGCAGCATCATCCTCCAGAAGAAGTACAACAACATCATTTGCCTGAAGTTCAACAACACAACGACTAGCACTGTGAGAGTGCTTATTGTGCTTCGTCTTATTAACTACCTCCTTGATACAGTATGTGGAAAAACAATTACAATTAAGTAAGGATTGATTTCATGCAGCCCTTTGGCTGTTTGAAAAACAAAGCAAAAAACAAAGCAAAAGGGCACTGGCTGGACGTCAGGATTTTTCTGAATTGGAACTTCTTATGTATGGAAGATTAAGACCTATCTTTTACTGGCTGATATGCCAGAAATATTTGTATTTAAGTTGGACAAGGGTGGTTGTCCTTCCATTGTGAGACTGATAAAGTGTGTTGTTACAGGCGAGTGTAGGCGGAGCCACTGTCCTCTCACCATCCCTGGGACGGACGCTGGGCCTGGCCACGGTGGAAGGGGGAGCCATGTGCCCTGTGTGTGGCAAAGCCTTCAAGGGCGATAAGTACAAGTTTCGCCTTAGCCGTCACCTGATAATCCACACTGGAGAGAAACCATTTGCCTGCCCACATTGTCCATACCGTGCAAATATACGAACAAACCTGACTCGTCACATTGCCGTTCAGCACACTTCTGCTGGGCTTACTATGTCAAGCTCTCTGCCACATACGTCCTCCTTCAGCTTGCCTACCTCTATTACACATTCCAGAATTCCTACAATCAACAATTTGTTTTTCAACTCTGGAGGAAGAAATCCATTCAAAGATACAGAACAGAAAGACATAGGATCATAAGGAACTAAAGTGAATTTCTTGTGTATCGTATAGTGTTTTAAGAGAATGAAGATATAAATTTAAGATCCTCTAACAAGAAAAGAGGATGCTAGCACTTATTTTTCTTTTTTCTTTTTTTTTAAATTTAAGTACATCTGTTAGGTGGTAGTGCATTGAATCGTTCTAAGCCAATATTTTGCATCAAATGAATAGTTACAGAAGTCTTACTGTCTTCCAGAGGTCGTCCCTCTGCAGTCTTGGGAGCAGAGTTCTGCACCCAGTGAGGGCAGAACCATCTTTGGCTACGGGCATGTGTTCGTCTCTGACTGTCACCTCCTTCACCTCCTCTTCTGCCAGCAGACAGCCTCCTTTATCAACAACTTCAGTTGCACCTTCAGCAGATGTTTTTGTGCAATGTGAGGTTTGTGGGAGGATGTTCAGTGGACCAAAGAGACGGTTTCTATTAGAACGCCATGCTAGGATCCACACGGGAGAGAGACCTTTTCGATGCCCTTATTGTCCCCTCAGCTTCAGCCAGAGTGGGAATTTGGTTCGACATGCACGTCGTGTACACCAACACCCAATGTTGTGAGTTCTTGCTCACTTGGTGCTAGAGTGAAGACATTTTAAAGGTTTTATCATCATTGCAACGTACTGAAAGATGTGTGATAGGATGATGTTTAATTGCATTGATTATACAGTATTCAGAGAGAGAAAGTGATCTCTTTCATTATAGGCAAATTTATTAAGTGAAATAGAAAGTCTGAATTTATTTATGTGAAAAGGTACGTGAACTGAATCTGGATTATTTGAAAGACATGTGGACTTAAATGATGCGGAAATAGGAGAATTTTTATTAGATTGGCAGATAAGTGTACATCCTTGTGATCATATGTGGAAACAAATTGTATTGTTATCATTCTTAAGAGTTAGCTGTATTGTTTTGTGGCATTGTACAAGATATATGATGCACTGATATCAGTGCATTTATGTGATGTAATTTTTAAGAAAATAAATGAAACTGATGCATGTTTCTTTCAGCCCTTGCTTTTAGGGGATCAGTAAAATGTTGCTGAAAGTGAGAAAAGAAGAAAGAAAGTATAAAGGAAACAGGAGCAGTGTATGAGAAAGCAGTATCACAGTAGTGAAGCCTTTCCAAATATTTATTTGAATTTATGGCATTGTCAAATTGGAGATTGCATTGACTAATAAGAAACTTACATTTGAATGGGGATTGAATGATATGATATTTTTGTTTTAATTATTTATGCAGTATCTCAATATAATTGAACACTGGGAAATCCTCAGGCCCTCCTTAGCTGACACCAACAGCCTGTCCTTTACATTTCAGGACGGAGGCGCTGTGATGGCGGCAGCAGGGGGAGGCAGGGGAGGAAGTAGAGGCTGGGGTGGAAGAGGGGATGCCCGTCTATTAATGCACCTTGAGGGAGATCTGCTCAACCTGAAGGGCCCAGTTGGTGCTGAACTACGCTGTCCATTCTGTGGGTTTGTCTCACAGGGTATAAATTCCCGTCAGAATTTACACAACCACTTACTGACCCATACTGGAGAAAAGCCTTTTCAGTGCTCTGTGTGCCCCATGCGTTGCTTGAAAAAGAGTAATTTGAAGAGACACATGTTACGACATCATCCTGCACCAGGCAGTGTCTCTACTACAGGCAGTGTTCCCTCTTCAGGAAGTGTCCCTAATTCTGGTGGTGTGCCTACCTCTGGCAGTGTCCCTTTACTGGGTAATATCCCTACTCTGGGTATTGTCCCTACTTCTGGCAGTGTTCCTGCTAATTATCAGTACCAAACCAACTGACCAATGATGCTGCTAATGATGAATGGAATGTGAACCTTGAAAGCTGTACCTGTGACCATAATTCTTGGAAAAAATGTTCAGTACGGTTTTATAGCATGTGGGGAATTGTTTCACAGTTCTTATGGCAGATACCTGAAAGTACTTACTCTACTAGGCACCTGGAGACTGAGGCGTGTTTTCTCCTGCAGGTGGGATTCCTGTGCGGTGTTTGTGGGCGAATGTTCGCCCGAAAGGCTGACCAAGAACGTCACATGCTGACTCACACAGGTGTTCGACCTCACACCTGTCCACACTGCACCTTCGCCTGCAACCGCAGCAGTAACCTTTACCGACACATCCGCAGTGCTCACCCTTCGCTGCTTGCCCATCACCCATCACCACTCCCGGATCTCTCCCATAGACCCTCTGTTGCCACATCTGTCCAAGGCCATCTACAGTCTAGATAATAACATTTGTATGCAAATCATGTTAAAAGAAATTAGAGTGACCCATCCAGTGAGAGCAAGAAACTTGTCCCAGCTATTGGTGATAGCTGATGGTCATTTTATGTTGGGTTAATGAGGGTGGCATGGGCAATATTGTGCTAGTGGTGGAGCTCTGAGCGCGGTGTTGTTGTTGCAGGTGATGCTTTGTCCCTACTGCCAAAGGAGCTTCTCGGGTGTTGGCAGGAAGCAGCGTTATGAACGTCACGTCATCACCCACACTGGGGAGAAACCCTTCGCCTGCCCACTCTGCCCTCTACGCTGCAACCGCCAGAGTAACCTGTACCGTCACGTACGCCAGCACCATGCTTTGCATGATCAGCAAAAGGCACACACGTGAAATCACTCATATTGATAGACGAACTCTTTATTTGGAAAGTATTCCAGAATCAACATATTTTAAGGAAAATATCTGAGCAAGTTTAGTGTCTTTCTTAATTTAGTCATGATTTTGAAACAAGCATTCACTTTTAAGAATCAGTGTCTGGAGTGTATTGTCGATCTCAAGAAAGATTTTAAGAAATGCAGACATTTTCATAAAACAGAAGAACAGGAAATTCTGTATTGAATGTATGTGTTTGCTTTTATTGTTGGTGACGTGATAGTCTAGAATTTTTCATTTTTCCATGGAGAATTTTGTTGCATATTTAGAACAGTGGTTTTGTTCTTTCAGTATTTCTCTAGATTTGTTAAAATCTCATATCCCCAAGCTCGGCTTTGCTCAATTACATTCACTTTACAAGTTCTATTTATATTGCTGATCAAGAAATCTGTACAGTCCATCAACCTCAAGGCACCAATATATATTTATATTTATATATATATATTATATATATTATATATATATTTATATTTATATATATATATTATATATATATATTATATATATATTATATATATATTTATATTTATATATATATATATATGTGTGTGTGTGTGGAAATAAAAAGAGCGTGGTTGAGAGAGCAGAAGAGGGTGTTTTGAAATGGTTTGGGCACATGGAGAGAATGAGTGAGGAAGATTGACAAAGAAAAATATATATATATATATATATAATATATATATTATATATATATATATATATTTATATATATATATATGGGTATGTTTGAAGGAATAGTGGTTCCAACAATGTTGTATGGTTGCGAGGCGTGGGCTTTGGATAGAGTTGTGCGCAGGAGGATGGATGTGCTGGAAATGAGATGTTTGAGGACAATGTGTGGTGTGAGGTGGTTTGATCGAGTAAGTAACGTAAGGGTAAGAGAGATGTGTGGAAATAAAAAAGAGCATGGTTGAGAGAGCAGAAGAGGGTGTTTTGAAGTGGTTTGGGCACATGGAGAGAATGAATGAGGAAAGATTGACCAAGAGGATATATGTGTCGGAGGTGGAGGGAACGAGGAGAAGTGGGAGACCAAATTGGAGGTGGAAAGATGAAGTGAAAAAGATTTTGATTGATCGGGGCCTGAACATGCAGGAGGGTGAAAGGAGGGCAAGGAATAGAGTGAATTGGATCGATGTGGTATATCTGTGACTTGTCATCAGTAAAACCCTGACAAATTTGGACTACATGGGGCAAATACTTGGATAATTACTGAATTTCTGGATAAGTGGCATTTTTGCCAACTTCTTTGTATTTCTTCTGGTTTACTAGGATCCCCGCTCATTCCTAGTATTACATTTGATATTTTCCTGGTAATGCTTGTTTCTTCATAATTTGTGGAGTCTTTTGCACCACCTGATAATAAAGCCAATTGATCTCTTTGTGTATTCTGTGCCCCTTTCTTCTTTTTGTGCTCTGTACCTGACTTGGTATTTCTTTGATGCAAAAGATACTTATTCGTGGTAACTCTGATTGACTTGTAGTAAGTGCAGTGTGAGAAACAGTAGTGACTTACTATACCAAGAGTTTTTTCATAAAACTAGGAGAGTTGAAATTACATGAATACAGAAATAGAGCATTCTTTTTGTAAAAGGAAAGCAAGGTTATAAAAGACATATATATATATATATATATATATATATATATACTATATATATATATATATAATATATATATATATATTATATATATATATATGTATATATGTATTTTATTTATTATTTATTTATTTTGCTTTGTCGCTGTCTCCCGCATTAGCAAGGTAGCGCAAGGAAACAGACAAAAGAATGGCCCAACCCACCCACATACACATGTATATACATACACATCCACACACGCAAATATACATACCTATACATCTCAATGTATACATATATATACACAAACAGACATATACATGTATACACATGTACATAATTCATACTGTCTGCCTTTATTTATTCCCATCGCCACCTCGCCACACGTGGAATAACAACCCCCTCCCCCCTCATGTGTGCGAGGTAGCGCTAGGAAAAGACAACAAAGGCCCCATTCATTCACACTCAGTCTCTAGCTGTTATGTAATAATGCACCGAAACCACAGCTCCCTTTCCACATCCAGGCCCCACAGAACTTTCCATGGTTTACCCCAGACGCTTCACATTCCCTGGTTCAATCCATTGACTGCATGTCGACCCCGGTATACCACATCGTTCCAATTCACTCTATTCCTTGCACGCCTTTCACCCTCCTGCATGTTTAGGCCCCGATCACTCAAAATCTTTTTCACTCCATCTTTCCACCTCCAATTTGGTCTCCCACTTCTCGTTCCCTCCACCTCTGACACATATATCCTCTTTGTCAATCTTTCCTCACTCATTCTCTCCATGTGACCAAACCATTTCAAAACACCCTCTTCTGCTCTCTCAACCACGCTCTTTTTATTTCCACACATCTCTCTTACCCTTTTTATATATATATATATATATATATATATATATATATATATATATATATATATATAATATATATATATATATATCTTTCAAACTATTCGCCATTTCCCACGTTAGCAAGGTAGCGTTAAGAACAGAGGACTGGGCCTCTGAGGGAATATCCTCACCTGGCCACCTTCTCTGTTCCTTCTTTTGGAAAATTGAAAAAAAAAACGAGGGGAGGATTTCCAGCCCCCCACTCCCTCCCCCTTTTAGTCGCCTTCTACGACATGCAGGGAATACGTAGGAAGTATTCTTTCTCCCCTATCCCCAGGGATAAATATATATATATATATATATATATATATATATATATATATATATATATATAAATGCAAGAGTCTTGGAAAGAGGGGCAAGTATGAAGTCTGTTGGGGATGAGAGAGCTTGGGAAGTGAGTCAGTTGTTGTTCGCTGATGATACAGCGCTGGTGGCGGATTCATGTGAGAAACTGCAGAAGCTGGTGACGGAGTTTGGTAAAGTGTGTGGAAGAAGAAAGTTAAGAGTAAATGTGAATAAGAGCAAGGTTATTAGGTACAATAGGGTTGAGGGTCAAGTCAATTGGGAGGTGAGTTTGAATGGTGAAAAACTGGAGGAAGTGAAGTGTTTTAGATATCTGGGAGTGGATCTGTCAGCGGATGGAACCATGGAAGCGGAAGTGGATCATAGGGTGGGGGAGGGGGTGAAAATTTTGGGAGCCTTGAAAAATGTGTGGAAGTCGAGAACATTATCCCGGAAAGCAAAAATGGGTATGTTTGAAGGAATAGTAGTTCCAACAATGTTGTATGGTTGCGAGGCGTGGGCTATGGATAGAGTTGTGCGCAGGAGGATGGATGTGCTGGAAATGAGATGTTTGAGGACAATGTGTGGTGTGAGGTGGTTTGATCGAGTAAGTAACGTAAGGGTAAGAGAGATGTGTGGAAATAAAAAGAGCGTGGTTGAGAGAGCAGAAGAGGGTGTTTTGAAATGGTTTGGGCACATGGAGAGAATGAGTTAGGAAAGATTGACCAAGAGGATATATGTGTCGGAGGTGGAGGGAACGAGGAGAAGAGGGAGACCAAATTGGAGGTGGAAAGATGGAGTGAAAAATTTTGTTGTGATCGGGGCCTGAACATGCAGGAGGGTGAAAGGAGGGCAAGGAATAGAGTGAATTGGAGCGATGTGGTATACAGGGGTTGACGTGCTGTCAGTGGATTGAATCAAGGCATGTGAAGCGTCCGGGGTAAACCATGGAAAGCTGTGTAGGTATGTATATTTCCGTGTGTGGACGTGTGTATGTACATGTGTATGGGGGGGGTTGGGCCATTTCTTTCGTCTGTTTCCTTGCGCTACCTCGCAAACGCGGGAGACAGCGACAAAGTATAAAAAAAAAAAAAAAAAAATATATATATATATATATATATATATATATATATATATATATATGGGTATGTTTGAAGGAATAGTGGTTCAACAATGTTGTATGGTTGCGAGGCGTGGGCTATGGATAGAGTTTGGCAGGAGGATGGATGTGCTGGAAATGAGATGTTTGAGGACAATGTGTGGTGTGAGGTGGTTTGATCGAGTGAGTAACGTAAGGGTAAGAGAGATGTGTGGAAATAAAAAGAGCGTGGTTGAGAGAGCAGAAGAGGGTGTTTTGAAGTGGTTTGGGCACATGGAGAGAATGAGTGAGGAAAGATTGACCAAGAGGATATATGTGTCGGAGGTGGAGGGAACGAGGAGAAGAGGGAGACCAAATTGGAGGTGGAAAGATGGAGTGAAAAAGATTTTGTGTGATCGGGGCCTGAACATGCAGGAGGGTGAAAGGAGGGCAAGGAATAGAGTGAATTGGAGCGATGTGGTATACCGGGGTTGACGTGCTGTCAGTGGATTGAATCAAGGCATGTGAAGCGTTTGGGGTAAACCATGGAAAGTTGTGTGGGGCCTGGAAGTGGAAAGGGAGCTGTGGTTTTGGGCATTATTGCATGACAGCTGGAGACTGAGTGTGAACGAATGGGGCCTTTGTTATCTTTTCCTAGCGCTACCTCGCACACATGAGGGGGAGGGGGTTGGTATTCCATGTGTGGCGGGGTGGCGATGGGAATGAATAAAGGCAGGCAGTGTGAATTGTGTGCATGGGTATATATGTATGTGTCTGTGTGTGTATATATATGTGTACATTGAGATGTATGGGTGTGTAGGTTTGCGTGTGTGGACGTGTGTGTATATACATGTGTATGGGGGTGGGTTGGGCCATTTCTTTCTTCTGTTTCCTTGCGCTACCTCGCAAATGTGGGAGACTGACAAAGCAAAAAAAAAAAAAAATAATATTTATTTATTTTATATATATATATATATATATATATATATATATAATATAATATATATATATATAATATATAAATGCAATTGAGTGGGAGATGTATAAAAGAAATAGACAGGAGGTCAAGAGAAAGGTGCAAGAGGTGAAAAAGAGGGCAAATGAGAGTTGGGGTGAGAGAGTATCATTAAATTTTAGGGAGAATAAAAAGATGTTCTGGAAGGAGGTAAATAAAGTGCGTAAGACAAGGGAGCAAATGGGAACTTCAGTGAAGGGTGCAAATGGGGAGGTGATAACAAGTAGTGGTGATGTGAGAAGGAGATGGAGTGAGTATTTTGAAGGTTTGTTGAATGTGTTTGATGATAGAGTGGCAGATATGGGTGTTTTGGTCGAGGTGGTGTGCAAAGTGAGAGGGTTAGGGAAAATGATTTGGTAAACAGAGAAGAGGTAGTAAAAGCTTTGCGGAAGATGAAAGCCGGCAAGGCAGCAGGTTTGGATGGTATTGCACTGGAATTTATTAAAAAAGGGGGTGACTGTATTATTGACTGGTTGGTAAGGTTATTTAATGTATGTATGACTCATGGTGAGGTGCCTGAGGATTGGCAGAATGTGTGCATAGTGCCATTGTACAAAGGCAAAGGGGATAAGAGTGAGTGCTCCAATTACAGAGGTATAAGTTTGTTGAGTATTCCTGGTAAATAGTATGGGAGGGTATTGATTGAGAGGGTGAAGGCATGTACAGAGCATCAGATTGGGGAAGAGCAGTGTGGTTTCAGAAGTGGTAGAGGATGTGTGGATCAGGTGTTTGCTTTGAAGAATGTATGTGAGAAATACTTAGAAAAGCAAATGGATTTGTATGTAGCATTTATGGATCTGTATAAGGCATATGATAGAGTTGATAGAGATGCTCTGTGGAAGGTATTAAGAATATATGGTGTGGGAGGCAAGTTGTTAGAAGCAGTGAAAAGTTTTTATCGAGGATGTAAGGCATGTGTACGTGTAGGAAGAGAGGAAAGTGATTGGTTCTCAGTGAATGTAGGTTTTCGGAAGGGTGTGTGATGTCTCCATGGTTGTTTAATTTGTTTATGGATGGGGTTGTTAGGGAGGTGAATGCAAGAGTTTTGGAAAGAGGGGCTAGTATGAAGTCTGTTGTGGATGAGAGAGCTTGGGAAGTGAGTCAGTTGTTGTTCGCTGATGATACAGCGCTGGTGGCTGATTCATGTGAGAAACTGCAGAAGCCGGTGAGTGAGTTTGGTAAAGTGTGTGAAAGAAGAAAGTTAAGAGTAAATGTGAATAAGAGCAAGGTTATTAGGTACTGTAGGGTTGAGGTTCAAGTCAGTTGGGAGGTAAGTTTGAATGGAGAAAAACTGGAGGAAGTGAAGTGTTTTAGATATCTGGGAGTGGATCTGGCAGCGGATGGAACCATGGAAGCGGAAGTGGATCATAGGGTGGGGGAGGGGGCGAAAATCCTGGGAGCCTTGAAGAATGTGTGGAAGTCGAGAACATTATCTCAGAAAGCAAAAATGGGTATATTTGAAGGAATAGTGGTTCCAACAATGTTGTATGGTTGCGAGGCGTGGGCTTTGGATAGAGTTGTGCGCAGGAGGGTGGATGTGCTGGAAATGAGATGTTTGAGGACAATGTGTGGTGTGAGGTGGTTTGATCGAGTAAGTAACGTAAGGGTAAGAGAGATGTGTGGAAATAAAAAGAGCATGGTTGAGAGAGCAGAAGAGGGTGTTTTGAAATGGTTTGGGCACATGGAGAGAATGAATGAGGAAAGATTGACCAAGAGGATATATGTGTCGGAGGTGGAGGGAACGAGGAGAAGTGGGAGACCAAATTGGAGGTGGAAAGATGAAGTGAAAAAGATTTTGATTGATCGGGGCCTGAACATGCAGGAGGGTGAAAGGAGGGCAAGGAATAGAGTGAATTGGATCGATGTGGTATACTGGGGTTGACGTGCTGTCAGTGGATTGAATCAGGGCATGTGAAGCGTCTGGGGTGAACCATGGAAAGCTGTGTAGGTATGTATATTTGCTTGTGTGGACGTATGTATATACATGTGTATGGGGATGGGTTGGGCCATTTCTTTCGTCTGTTTCCTTGCGCTACCTTGCAAACGCGGGAGACAGCGACAAAGTATAATATAATATATTATATATTAATTTATTATATTTATATATATATATATATATATATATGATTATATATATATATGATATACTTATATATAAATGAAAACTAGATGTTTTGCTGCATTTTTGCATTAACTCCCGTGGTACTGATAACATTCTCTGTTTGGAGAAAAGCAGATAATTTTCAGTGATTTGACTTAAAATACTATGTATTGTACTATTTCTCAGACATGTGCCTGTGATCATATTTTAGTATTGTTAAAAGAAAATTACTTCTGAAAGGCGGATTCTTTACCATGAAGAGCTTGGAGGGAAATACTCGTGAAAGTTGTTGTGAACTTGAAGGACTTGGTCCTTTGGGACAGTGTTGATTAGATTTTAAGATTGGTATTTCACTTCCACTTAATCTTCTAATGGAAAAGTATAACACCTAATGAAAATAGAATTCTTCGACAGTTGTTTTTTGTCTATCCAATTTAGGATGTGGTATATCTGTGACTTGTCATCAGTAAAACCCTGACAAATTTGGACTACATGGGGCAAATACTTGGATGAATTACTGAATTTTCTGGATAAGTGGCATTTTTGCCAACTTCTTTGTATTTCTTCTGGTTTACTAGGATCCCCGCTCATTCCTAGTATTACATTTGGATATTTTCCTGGTAATGCTTGTTTCTTCATAATTTGTGGAGTCTTTTGCACCACCTGATAATAAAGCCAATTGATCTCTTTGTGTATTCTGTGCCCCTTTCTTCTTTTTGTGCTCTGTACCTGACTTGGTATTTCTTTGATGCAAAAGATACTTATTCGTGGTAACTCTGATTGACTTGTAGTAAGTGCAGTGTGAGAAACAGTAGTGACTTACTATACCAAGAGTTTTTTCATAAAACTAGGAGAGTTGAAATTACATGAATACAGAAATAGAGCATTCTTTTTGTAAAAGGAAAGCAAGGTTATAAAAGACATATATATATATATATATATATATATATATATATATGTGTGTGTGTGTGTGAAGAAATTGAACATTTTATTTCATCCAAGATTTTTTTTAGAAAAAATTTAGTTCTAAGAGTGCTAGGAATTAGTAAGATGTCTTCATGTAATTTATTTAAAAATTTATGTAATTTCATTTCATTAAAGATTTATTAAACAAATATGGGCCTGTTGCAATTAAGATATGAAAATCCTATGAGCAATTTCTATTAGTTTTATGCCTGTTCCCTTCTGAAACTCTTTCAAGGAGATGGCCTCAGCAGTAAAGCCTTGATAACTAGTGAACTCAAGTGCCGCTTCTTAGCCTTTAGTGCCTCACCCTTAGGCCACTGGCAAAGGGCAAGTCTAGAACAGTGTCTGCAGAGGCTCCTACCCATGTTCGTACTGTCTACTACTACTACCTAATATTCCTACCCATTACCTCTGCCTAATGCTCCTGCCTAATGTTCCAACCCATTACTTCTACCTAATGCTCCTTCCTGATGTTCTACCCATTACCTCTACATAATGCTCCTGCCTAATGTTCCTACCCATTACCTCTCCCAAATGCTTCTGCCTGATGCTCCTACTTAAAATGTTCCTACCTACTTATTAGCTATTGCTCCAAACATTTTGCCAAAAGGCAAGGTTAGCACATATTGATCACCACAGGGAAATGTAGGTTTACAAAGAATGGCCGGTTTGAATTAAATGTCAAGTGTTATGTGTGACAAGGAGAGGTTGCATGTTTGTGGACAGAATGCCAGTAGTCCATGCGTGGGTGAGTCAGAGAGAAAAGACAGGTATCTGGGTCAGAGGAGTGCATCTTGACAACCAATGAAGTGCTGGCTCACTATGCAGCTGTCATTAACTACCCAAGCGGGTAGTGCTGGTTTTATACCTCCCTTGTCATTGGCTGCCAACCAACTGCTATCTACATTTTTAAAGTAGTAGAGGATGACATAAATGTGAGAGAGAGGTATGTAAGGACAGGTATAATTAGAAACTTTTGGTGGGAGTTCCCAAAGGAAATGGGGGTCAGAGATATAGGTAGATGGTGTGTGGATCAGGTGTTTGCTTTAAAGAGTATGTGTGAGAAATACCTGGAGAAACAGAAGAATTTGTGTATGGTATGTATGGATTTGGAGAAACCATATGACAAGGCGAATAAGATTAGATAGAAATGCCTTGTGGAAGATTTTGATAATATATAATGTGCAAGGAAAGTTGCTAGCGGCAGTGAAAAGTTTTTATCAAGGATGTAAGGCATGTGTATGAGTAGGAAGAGAGATGAGTGATGAGTTCAAAGTGAATGTTGGCCTGTGGCAGTGGTGTGTAATGACACCTTGGCTGTTCAATTAGTTTATAGGTGGGGATAGTGAGGGAGGTAAATCCAAGTCTTGGAGAGAGGAGCAAATATGCAGTCTCTAAGGAATGAGGGGACCTGGAAAGTGTCAGTTGAAGTTTGCTGATGATGCAAGACTCATGGTATATTCAAATAAGAAATTGCAGAATTTGGGAACTGAGTTTAGAAGTTTGTGTTAAAGGTGGAAGTTTAGAGTAAATGTGAATAAAAGCAAGGTTATTACGTTTATCAAGGTAGAGGGACAGGTTAGTTGGGTTATGAGTTTGAATGAAGGGAAATAGGAGGAAGTAAAGTGGTTAGACCTCTGGAAGTGGATATATTAGCAAATGGAACCATGGAGCCGAAGTAAATCATTGGTTGGGTGTGTGGGTGATGGGAACATTGAAAAATGTGTGGAAAGAGGGTCATAATCTGGGAGGGTGAAAATAGGTATGTTTGAAGGTATAGTAGTGCTGATAGTATTATGTGGATGTGATGCATGGGCTATAGGTGAGGATGAATAGAGGAGAGTGCAGGTGTTGGATGTGAAATGTTTAGGGACAATATGTATGTGAAGTGATTTGATCGAATAAGTAATAAAAGGGTAAGAAAGAGGTGTGGTTTAGAGTCAAAGAGAGGGTGCTGAATTTGTTTGGACATATGGAAAGAATGAGTGAGGAAGATTGACAAAGAAAATATATGTGTCAGAAGTGTAGGGAACAAAGTGAATGAAGAGTTTCATGGCTCAGTATACTGTCCTTTATATGACAGGCCTCAGAGCAGGATCAGTCAAACCATGACTTGAGGGAGAAGGATTTGTTAGAAGATGGGATGTATAACCCCATCCCAGTCAAGACAACCTCCATTTTATACTCAACCCAACACAAGGCATCCTGGGCAATAACAATAAAGCAGTGCCTGTCCTTGGAAAACTCAGTGAAGCTACATAGGGATGACTGCTGGGCTCTCCCTATGTGCCAAAGGTGACATTTCAAGGTTGGTTATAGAAAGCGGGTGTGCCCAGTAAGAATTAGTAGAAATAAGATTGTGATCAGAGGGTCTTAAGGATGGAGATATTTTGTATGTATAATGGAGGGTTACGAGGTTAAAAATAAAGGTCGAGTGTATTGGGAAATGGCAGTTGCGAACCCTCTACATGTTTATATAATTATTATCATTGATTGATGTTATTATGGTGATGATGATAGTAATAATGATAAGGTGTAGTAGAGGAAGGAGACAGAATGATTTGTTGGTGAGTTTAAATTGGGAAGATCTTTAGGAAGAGGAATATTTTAGATATTTTGCTGTGGACACAGCAGTAGATGGAACCCAAAGGCTGAAGCAAGTCATAAGGTAGGAGAGAAGGCCCAGGTCTTGTGTGCATTGATAAGTTTGTGGAAGGAAATTTACTGTTTGTTAAGGCAAAGATGAATGTTTTTGAGGATATAGTAATCCAAAGAGCCTTGGGTCTTGTGGTATGAGTTGGGTTGACCATGCAAGAAGTGACAATGTAAGAGTGGGGTGTGGCATTCATAGATGACTGGCTATAAAAAGAGGAGAGAGTGTTAGACAATCTTTATGATGTACAAAGATGGAATTTATATTACAGTTAATGATTGTTGATGTTTTCATTTTGTGATTCATGGTTGTCCTTGTTTATGATGATTTCATTGTGTGGATAATGTTTGTCCATGTAGCTGTCCGTACAAGCTTGTACAATTTGATAGCAGTTATAGAAAGCGGGTTATGACTGGTCGTAGATATAATAATTGGTAGTGATAGAATGGTGCATTAACTTCATCCTTCAATCTTGGATGAGGGCTAAATGATAATTAGATAGTAATGGGGGGGTGGGGGTGTCAGTGTCTAAAGTTCCCTTTGATAGGTGAATTAGGAGGGACTGCAGGTGATCTTTTAATGTCCTTTTCTACACTTGTTTTATATAGTTCCTGTTGTGTTGTAGAGAAGAAGACCAAGTAGAGAGGAAATAGTTGAATTTTGGTAGAATGAAAGGTGTGTTCTTGTAGTTGAGTTCAAAAGCAGGGAGTCCAAGTGTGGTAATTTGATATTTGATGTAGAGATGTTTGCTGGAAGATTTGTTGATTGTATTGACTTATTCTTTCTTGCTTAGTTTTTCATCCAAAGTAACACTCAGAAGGCTGGTAGCCTGCACAATTTGTAGGTGGCTTGTATGTAGTGAGATAATTAGGTGGAAAAATTGTAGAGGCTAAGTTGATGTGCATTGGTTTGGCCTGTGGTGAAGTTGGTGGTGGTGGTGGTGGTTCAGTTGAGGGTATTCTGGAGGAGGTTATAGTTAGGACAGCTGTTATCAACACTGCTATTAGCAGTAGAGCTGTTGATGCACTTCTGTTTTCTTGGGGGCATTTATCAGGGCATCATTGATAATGACGTTCAGGGATCCCATATTTTGGACCATCGGGAAGGCATGTGTGAGGAACTGGAAGGTTAAGTTGTCCCCTTGGAAGTATTTACTCTTTGAGGAAGTCTGCAAACCATGGAATGACACTTTGTCCCCTTGGAAGTGTACACTCTTTGATGAAGTCTGCAAACCATAGAATGAAACTTCTTTGCTGCTCAGGGATTATGGCTTTGGTGGTAATGACGTTTTGGTTAAATAGGTTGAAACCTTTCGTGAAATCAGTGAAGATGCTGAGAACCACAGAGGTGTTGCGTTTTTTTATGTTTCGATAGATGAAGTTGAGAAAGCTGATGAGTTAGTGGGTGGTTAAGGTCTTGAGACATTGTCACAGGAATTATTCATTGACAGTGATGCTTCAGAAAAGATGCAGAACATAATTTTCTTTAACACTGGTTGATTACTGTTCTCGATGAGATGCAGTTAAGTTTTTATTTTATATAATTTTATTTACATTTTGTGAAACAGAATGCAAGTACACAAATTTGCACACATCATACCAAAGTAAAACAATCCATAGTTAATGCATAATACCATGGACATCTTCACAGGGCTACCAGTGTTCCAGCTTTATTTTGAAAGTATAAGGTTACTTGGGGGGCCTTTTCAGTATACGTCAGATTTTATCAAATATGTACAGTATATTTTTTTGGAGTTCGTTTTCTCTTGCCCCCAATTTGAAGATGTAGCTCTCGACAGCTCTTAACTGTTGTAATGATCCTTTAACCCTTTGGCTGTGGAATTAATTTCCATCTCCATATCTGAAGAATGTTCCTTCTCTAGTAAAATTTAAAATGGTAATTGGTTCTTATTACTACTTATTTTTTCAGGTCAAAACCATAAAGTTTCCATATCTGGGATTATTATTTCTCAAAAACATCAGATAACATTACAAAATATTAAGAAAAATTCAGAGGATTTACAGTCTGACACCTGCAGGATGGCATCAACTTCTTCAGTGTAATAGATTTTACTCCATACACTCATAATGATGAATGCACTGTAAAGAGTTGGAAAAAAAATAGTAAAATTTAAAGGGATGTTGAGCATCCCTGTGTTGCCATCTCATGAGTACTCATCAAAAACATTGTATGTTATCATTATACACCTTTTGATTTATCTATCTATATCTCTGATACCTGTTCCCTTCAGGAGCTCCTTCAAGGGGGTGGCCATGGCAATAGCGTCTCCATAACTAGTGAACTACAGTGCCGCCTCTTAGCCTTTAATGCCTCACCCTGAACAGGCCAGTGGCAGAGGGCCAGTCTAGTGCAGTGTTGGCAGAGGCTCCTAGCTAATGTTTCAACTTGCTTCAACCTAATGTTCCTGCTTTGTACTTCTACCTAATGTTTCCACTTAAATGTTCCTACCTACTACTTCTATTTATTGCTCCTAACATTTTGCCAAAAGGCAGGGATAGCACTAACCACAGGAAATCTAGAGTTACAAAGAATGAGTTGTTTGAGCTGTTGTCAGACTTGTGTTTTGTGTGACAGGGAGAGAGATTTTGTATTTGTGTGGACAGAATACCAGCAGTCCAAGTGTAGGTGAGTCAGAAAGAAAAGACAGCTACCTGGGTCTGAGGAGTGCACCATGACAACCATTGAAGTGCTGGCTCGCTATGCAGTGATCACTAACCCTCTTGATACCCAATCGGGTAGTATTGGTAATATACAAACATATACTTACACAGCTTGTAGGGACATTATAGAAACCATATTTTAACTACATAATGGTGAAAACAAGGTAAAAAGAGAAGATAGAGATGAATGAATCATTGCATGGGAAGTGTTAGTGGCAGTGGTGAGTCATAGTTTATGCAGGTTTGAATCAACCACTACATGGGAGCAATGTTTTCCAGGACTCTGGAAACATATACTGGTTTAGGGAAAGTCATTGAATAGTGTGTGGGATGTACAGATGATTTTTGACAGCAGTGGACTTTAGCCATATTTTGTGGCTGAAGGGTTTTCATGACATGATCTTTTAATAGATGGATATGATCATTAGTCTGACATTTCAGTGTCTGTAAATGAAATTTATAAAATTTTGAACAGGATAAAGCAGCCATGAATGTGGCTTTTCTTTTGTCAAATTGAATTAAAAGGAAAAGTGTAATTGTCTTTAATTTCATTACCTTAGTTTTAGCATTTGGATATAAAGATTTTTAATGGGTGTTGGCTAATGTAGTACTGTCAGTAGGATTAAATCCATGGAAAGACTTGTAGAATGTACGTGCTGACAACATTAAAGGCAAGAATGCTTCATATTAGGAAAGGAGTAGTATGTTACAGTATTGTATTAGTAATATGGAAAGTAACCCTTTTATTCCTAATATTGTGATTATAATCATGGTGACATGGGGCATAGTGTACAACCTGAGAATAGTAATACTGTAATTATAATCATGAATATGAGTACATGGGAACCGTTTACAGCCAGAGAATAACAATACTGTAATTATAATCATGGTGTCATGGGGGAATAGTATACCACCTTCTTTTATAATGATCTCACTTCTGGAACCAGAATTTAAGCTTGGATGAATCTTTGGTATTTGTACATAGTGCAGTTATGGTGTGTATTGAATATTTCCCCACCATATTACTGAATAGTGGTTTAGCGAAACTCATTCTTCTTGAGAGATGCAACTCCCTTAAGTAATAGTATATGCATATAAAACGGAAAAAAAATTGGCCTCTATCCCAGCAATCTTTTCTACTCTGTTGTTCAGGCTGTGTATGCCAGTAAGTTTTGTTACCCAAAGTTCTGTACTATTTGGTGTCTTGCTGTTACCTGATGATGAAAATATGATATACAGTATTGCTCTTAGTCTCCTCACTTCTGTTAGAAAATATGTTAATATAAAAGCTTAAAACATAAAAATTATTGAGGAATGTTGATGGGGAAATATGAAATACTTCATCATGATTTTGAGATTTGTGATGCAAATGGTGCCGCTGTTAGAGCCACCTTATATCTTGCAGGGGAGGGCTGCCCCACTTCAGGAGGGCAGCGGTACTGGTGGCAGTGGTGTGCGAAGTGCTGCTGTGCTCTCCTGCCCAAACTGCCCCAAGATCTTCAGCGGGCATGGCCGCCACCAACTGTATGAGAGACATGTTATTGTACACACTGGAGAACGCCCATACAACTGTCCCCATTGTACCTACCGTGCAAACCAGTTGTCAAATCTTAGAAGGCACATTAAGAGTATCCATCATGGGCAAATTCACTCTGGGAATAACCTTCACCAAGGACAGCACTTTGGAAGTACCATACATCAGGGACACATATCGCGAGACGTCAACCAGCAAGTTATGGCTTTAATGCCTCATAATCAGAATTTGTCGAGTAGGAATGTAGAGGAACAGCAGTTTACCACTAGTTTCAGCAACTCCTTCCAGCATCAGTACAGCAGAGAGAGTTTTGAGGGAAGTGTTGGTCCAAGACACTGAGCTGAGAAGCCATCATCTACATTGCACTTGTGGAGCAGGATGGCTTTGGAAGGTGATATTAATCAGACATAATTTCAGTATCATATAATAATATTAACAGAAAGTGATGAGATGTTGGAACTGAAGGCCTTGCATTTATATTCTGCTGGGAGTTAATGTAAGTGAGTCAGTGAAATTAATTTGTATGCAGAATTGAAAACACGCATAGATACTGCTTATGTTCAGTTGCATTTAGTCTCATTGATTTTCTGCTGCCTGAAGAATGAATTACATGAGTATTTTGTACAGTTGGTTAGATTCAGGACAAGCTCATCAAGGGGGTATAAACTCACCATAAAAGGTTTGGTTAAGAATCTGTTGATAACAGATGTATCAGTCTTTGGTTTCAGATTAAAGGATTGCTAATTCATTATGTTGAAACTTTTCACATTAGTGACAGTAACATTAACATATGAACTGAAAGTGGTTATGGAATAAAAGGTAGCTCTCTCTCCTTTGACAGGAATATTTTTGAAAGTAAGAATTATTTTATACTGAATAACAAACTAGTTTGTCATTTTTGCGTAAAGACTACAGAATCTAAATCTTTATGTTCCTGCAGCTGATGAAAACAAGAGTTGAATTCAATTTGGTGACAAGCATTTGTCATTCTAGCACATCAACTGAATGAATGTAAGTCATCTGACTGTAATGCTGAATATATCACTGGTAGTATTTAAGTGTGTTTGAATCTTCATGTCTTTTGGTATAAAAAGCCTGTAGGGAAATGATTAACAGTTAGGGTATTTGGTCAGTTAGTGTAGTTCAGTACATAGATACATCTGTGGACTGCAATACTCAATGAACATTGGAAAACAAATTTAAAGAATCAGTTTGAGCATTTTTCTCATATTTAGTAGTAGTATGAAATATGCAATAGAAGTTGGAAGACAAGTAAAAGGACTTGATGAAAGTTATGCTTCATGTTAAGTAGTTTCACAAGAAATGCAGATATTGGAGGCCTTCATCATGTTATCATTTGCTTGTTTCATTCCTTTATTTTCCAAATTGAATATGGGCATTCAGATGTATCGTCTTCACACTGAATTTGAGGTGGATCTGTGACTTTGACATGGTTTACATTTGAAAGTAGTGTAACTGTAATGGCTAAACTGAAATATCTTGTGTGTGAGCTTTCACGTAAATACCTAATATTAGATTTACGTTACATGATGGAAGTGTGCGTAAGTTATTGTTTTGCTAGTGAGAGCTGACAGCTGTAGAGATTCCCTAGATTTTTAGATATGCTGCCTAACAATGATATGCATATATTGTGTAATGACCATGGAATGTTATGCCAGATATTTTGCTGTGTTAGACATGGATTTAAGTTGGATCCTGATGAGGTGGTTGAGGCTGAGCGTAGCTGTGTTTTCCAGGGATTGGCTGTACGACTTGGAGATGTGGCATCGCTGGTGTGTCCAGTGTGTGGAAAGGCCTTTGGGGGCCGCAACCGCCGACAGATCTTGGAGAGACACATCGCAACTCACACAGGCCACAAGCCCTACCCCTGCCCACACTGCCCTTTCCGCTCATCTCGTCAAGACACGCTCAAGATTCACATTGCCAGAATGCACAAGGACCTGGTTTCAGGGAACTCAGGCCCACGGGATGTTGGCATGAGGGAAGCTCAAGCCAGGATAAGAAATAATAGCCCAAGAGCAATTAGGGATCTAGTTCTTTTTGAACATGGGACTTTGTTACATGAAGCTGCAGTGCAGCAAAGGGAAGAGGTTCTACAAAGGGAAGCTATGCAGCAGAGGGAACTAGCACATCATGAGGCTCAAACTGTTACTGTCAACCTTCAGCACTCCAGACCAACTCTATAAGACTATGAAAAAAAAAATAAGCCCAGTGTTTTTCTGACAACCCTTAGTAACTTTGCCACTGTATCTGTCATATGCATGATGTACACAATGCTGTACTAGTAAAGATAAAGTGTTTACCTCAGTGAAGGGGTACTTTTGGTGCTTGTAAATGAAGGATTGGTGTCACAAGTGATAAGGATTGTCTTGGGTGTGTTGCAGGGTACGAGGGCTGCTATGACGCTTGGAGGAGATGGCATCCACAAGGTTTCCTCTGTGGTGTGCCCTTTGTGCCAGCGTGTCTTTACGGGAAAAAACCGCAGACAACACCTGGAGAACCACATCCTCACCCACACTGGGGAGAAACCATGGCCCTGTCCCCATTGTCACTACCGTTCAAGTCGCAAGGATACTCTTCACTTACATCTGCGCAAGTGGCATCCACTTCAGGATTAACACTTGGATCCACCATGTCTTCAGATGTTGTCTGGTGTGACTTCTGCTTGGTAGTAGAAGTTATCCTGCCAAGCCATATAAAGTCACCGTATGAAAGTCTTGTGATAAAGGAAGTGACTGCATTGTTGAATTTATTAATTCTATAGTTATCTCTGATAGAAAAGGAAATGGACATCAGAATTACAAATGTGTGTTATAATTGATTATGATTTTTTTATACATGTATATTTTGGCTTATTTCATATTCCAAAATTTCCTCAAACCCAATGGATGCTAATCACACATGAGTACTCAGGTTTGTAATCTTGTAACTCAAAAACTTTTCATTTAGAATTATTTTGAAGGCACACCATGGGTTTGGTGTCGGAGAAGCTTACTGGTAGTGAATACTGTTACATTTTAGAATGTATCTTCTTGGATCCTTGTAATTTTGTTTTTATATCATGGCTAAATAAAGGAAACATAGTTGTTAGATTTTTTTACCCAGTTTCATGTCTCAAAAATTGCAATTGGATCATTCCTGAAATTAATATTAAGTTAATTTTCAAGCCAAACTATAGAGGAAGTAAGTGACTTTTGCAGATTTTGTGTAAGAGAATGCTATTTGAAGGAACGTGTTCCACTTTCAGTATTGTATTATTGCTCAAGTACAGTAATGGTTGTTATTAAAAAACGTTGATGTTTTAGAAGTGATTTCCAGCATTCTGTGAACATCCATTATTGCTCACAATTTTGAAGGGAATAGATGTTAACCAGCCTCTGGTTGTCACCCCCAGTTTAGAAGGCTGGCAAAAGAAAGGATACCCAGTTTCTTAGGGAAGGACCAGCTACCCTGAAATATGAATCAGTGTAATATGATAACTGAAGATGATACTGAATTAATACTCAGTAATAAATTGAAAATCAGTTACAGAAATGCAATGATTTACTTTCTTTGGAAAAGGATCATGAACACCTGATGGTTTAGGTTGGCGTGAAAACCACGATTGTGGCCAAAATCGAGTGAACTTTTTGGTAGGATTGGTCTGACAGTGTTCTGAATTGTGTTTATCGATAGACCATGATTGTCATAAAGTTTTCATTGACTTAGGACTTTTCATCACTTATTCATATTGCCCCAGTCCCCAAGGAGTGCCATTTAATCAAAAGAGAGAATATGCTTCGGGTAGGCAGGGTAGCAAGTCTACAGAAGCATCTGAGTGTCCCTACCTTGAGGGATGGGGAATGGAGAATCTGGTACTGCAACTTGATTTCCACAAAATATGCATGTGACCTCTGATTCAGTTGGTTTGCTCACAGCCATATTTGACAAGGAGGAGATTCAAACGGATGAATGGAGTGTGAGAGGAAAAGATGATGAATGCAAGAGGATAAAGTTGGTAATACTGTTTGAAAAGGTGATTCCAGAATGTTAGATTTGTTAAATGAAAACCCATGGATGTTAGATCACTATTTTGCCTATAAATAAAGTTAGTTATGTATTAGCCTTTTTCCCAGAAGAACTCATTTTGTGGAACATTTAAATGGAATGAAGTGAAGGGTTTTATAAAATTATTGGATGCTACAGAAGGCTGTGCATAGGAAGGTGTGGCAATTATGATAAGGGATGAGTGGGTTGATTGGGTGTTTGTATGAACTCAAGATGTATAATTCTGTTTCTCTTTATCCATAATCATTAATACCATTTCTGTTTTCATGGCATGGGTCAGTGCTTTCAGCTTCCAAAATCACTCATACACATCCTGAACAGTGTTTTAAGTAAAAGATAGACTTCCACACTTTCACCTTGCACACTCAAGTAGAATCATTAAATGATACCAGTCCATTCACGCCCTCTCCATACACAAAATGCTTCTGCTGTATGTGATCGCTAGTCATTCCTCTGACATCTCCCTCTGAAATATCCCCAACCCATATGAATTGTCTCTGCATCTTTCCTTCTCTTTTGCTGCCTACCTTTCCTCTTTGTACTTTACTGCTATATATCTTCATGATCAACCTGTCACCAGCCATATACCCTAGACCATACCATCCTAATTGAGTTTCATCTAGGTGCCTTTTTATATGTTTTTCACCACACACCTTCATGCTTTATTCTATCTATCCCTGAATTCTAGCTGATGTATACTGCACAAGTTACCCATCTCTGTTGTTGTAACTTTTTACCTCTCCTAACATATAGATTTGGATTTCCTATCCATAAATCAGAACTGGCCCAAGTACTTCATGTAAGCTTCATGCATTCTCAGCTTTTGAATTCTTCCATTTACTGGAGCTTACAGTGCATCTCGTAAATTTTCCTCCCCTGCATAAGTCTTCTTTCTGCTTCAGCTTTACCATTGCTGTTCTTATTGGACAGTACTTGTAAACATTTAAACTCATCCACAATATCAGCTCGTTTCCTGTTTCTCTCAAAAGCTAGCATCTCACTTTATTCACATGCACTTGCAACATTCTTCTCCTGTATACACCACAAAAACAGCCCTCCATTCTGTGATGTTCTTCCTCTGACTTAGCTTATAGGACAGCATCATCTGCTTATAGCTACTGCAGTGATTTCCAGTCTGGTTCTTCATGATGGAGAAATACTCCACAACCACCTCACTTCATTCTCATCTCATTTTTAAATAACTATAGTAACACCACAACATTTTGGTGAACCCCATCATTTATTTCGAACTGTTCATTCATACCACAACTTACTCTTAAGTGCAAAATCTGACGAACATGCCCTCTTCACTTGCAAAATCCACCTTGTTCTCTAATTCTTTTAAGGCTATCAGTCATTATCCAACTTTACACCTTGCCAACTATGCTAAGGACGTGCAGTTCTTACAGCCACTGTTACTTCTGTTTCCTTTATACAGTGGAACAATTACTACTTATCATCCAGTCATTTGGCGCCTGACCCATTTTTAAATGCTTTTTTTACGCACTTTCCAGCGCAGTTTACCTCCAGTCTTAACCATCTTGCTCACCTTTCCATCTGTGCAGTCACACTTTCCAATCTTTAATAGCCTAGTTTGTCTCCCTAATTTTATCCTTTATATTATCCTTTCCTTCCTATAATCCAACTGTACCAGTATACACATCTCTTTCATAATCATATTCAATCAGCTCTTTGAAATACTTTTCCCATCTTGAACAGACTCTTCCCTTGTCACTGCGTAATATTCGCTTGCTCCTTACCTCTCTTCCACTTTTATTTACCTCTTTCCAGAATATTTTCAATTCTCCCTTAACTTCTCTGTAGAAACTCATTTGCATTTCTTTCAAGTATAACTTATAAACACTTAGATATATAGATGTGATAGGATTGAAATGACTGTAATAGTTGTTCACATACCATTTAATGATGAAGGAGAAGAGGTTAAGAATTCTCTGGAGAGAGAACAAGAAAGTGGAGATAAGGAAGTGGCTGAAGGGTAGTAACAGTGAGGATTGGATGACATGAATGAATGGTTAGGAAAGAGTGATGAGTATATATATATATTATCCCTGGGGATAGGGGAGAAAGAATACTTCCCACGTATTCCCTGTGTGTCATAGAAGGCGACTAAAAGGGAAGGGAGCGGGGGGCTGGAAATCCTCCTCTCTCATTTTTTTTTAATTTTCCAAAAGAAGGAACAGAGAAGGGGGCCAAGTAAGGATATTCCCTCAAAGGCCCAGTCCTCTGTTCTTATCGCTACCTCGCTAATGCGGGAAATGGCGAATAGTATGAAAGAAAGATATATATATATAAATATAAAGTTTGGGATCCCAGATGACAACTTTGGTGAAAGGATGCATGGATAGGTGCATTAGTGGATATAATTGTTGCAGATTCATGTTTTATAAGACAAAGATAGTGATTGATGTTTCTGTCAAGAGAGAATTTTAGTGTGCCTGTGCAAGCTTACCTGTCATATGATGGTGAGAATATATATATAATATATATATATATATATATATATATATATATATATATATATATATATATATTATATTATTTAATGTAGATGGTCTGGGACTAGAAATGCAAGTAGAAAGGCTTACTTTTCGTAATCTGACTTTGTAGCTCTCCTTGCCACTTTGCCACAGACTCTTTGCATGGTAGACTTCATTCTTTGGTTATGTAAAGTAGTCCCTCACAATTCTTCCATTTAGGAATTTTTATGCTAGTGAATAGGCATACAATATTCTAATATCATTAATTTCCCCTCATCCTACTGTTCCACTGTAATCAATAATTTTCCCAATATCTTTTTTTTTAGTTTCCATATGTACTTTAGTTGGTTTCCCTTTTTTATGCTATTTACCCTTTTAAGATTTTTCAAAATCATATCCCTTACTACTTTTATTCATCATACCAATGTTGCCATATTCTCAATTTTATTCCAGGTCCATTTTCAGTTACGCCATTTCCTTTCACAAGTCAATATTTCAGCTGGCATATCCTGTATTAGACTACCAGTATCATCCATGCTATCTTTTTCATTCAACTTGCTTGGTTCATTTGTAAACCAAGGAGTAAATCAGTGAGGTTTTGCTGTTATGTTGATTTAGTATGTCCCCACTGCTACATTACCTTTACTCTTATTGTGCTGTTGTAAATACTTATGCTTTTTTTATGCACCACTGTAGGTTTCATAAGGAAGAAAAAAATAAAGTTGCTTCCAAGATTTGTAGGGAGAGTTTGCTACCCCAAACATTAAGCATTCTAGCTTATTTAGGAAGATAAAAGAGAAAATGAAATCCTTTGTCTACTTACCTCTTTCACTTCTTACCAGTTTTGAGTGCAATGTGCTTTAATGATGCTCACCTAATTTTTCTGTAACTAGATTAATTTTATATGAAGAATGATTAAAAACAGCCTAAGGAACCATCTTCTCATTTTGCATTGCACTGCATTATATATGTGTGAATATGTGTTATTACCTATTTGTACTGTAGTTTGGCCTCATCTCTTGAACATTCTCTACTATCAAATAACTTTTTGAATTTCTGTACGCTGTCTGCATTTTCCATGTCTACATTCATTTTGTTCCATTCATCAACCACTCATACTACTCTGTAAAAGTGCTTCATATCTTTTTTTTTAACAAGTTTCTTGCTCAGTGTCATGTTATATCTTCTGGTTATTTTATCCCTACATATCATGAAGAACTGTTGATTTTTTTTACATCGTCACTGTTTTAAAAACTTAAAGGTTGTGATCAGATCATCCCGCACTCTTTTTTCTTTCATGGTGGGCAAATTTATGGCCTCTAGCTTTTCCCTGTAATTCAGATCTCTCAATTCTAGTACCATCTTTGTTGCTCTTCTCTGGTCCTACTTTTTTTTTTTTTAGCTCTTTGTGCCTCTTAAATTTGAGGAATATCTTCTTGTTTTTGGCTTGTGTAGGTTGTGAACAACTTACTGAATATTTTCAGATCCTTGTATTTGTTTGCATTTCTACTATTTGTCAGCGGACAGTTGGTCTCTATAACTTTTCTCCTGCTGTAGGACTAGGGCAAAAGATTAGGGAGGATGTCAGCTCCCTATTTTCTTTCACAAAGAGATTTCTGCCATTTATTTCACTCTAG
Organism: Panulirus ornatus; assembly: GCF_036320965.1. NCBI lineage: Eukaryota > Metazoa > Arthropoda > Malacostraca > Decapoda > Palinuridae > Panulirus > Panulirus ornatus. The sequence goes on along the minus strand of NC_092240.1, from coordinate 48,878,992 downwards.
ATGATATTCATATTTATGCCTTCTCACAGTGTGATCCCCCCCCTCATTGCTTTACATTAACTTGGGTTGATCTTCATCATCCAACTTTTGTAGTCTGTCTTAATCCTTTGTCAGTTGTTTCTCTCCTCTTTGTTTCTCACTTTCCTCAAGTACTTTGCATCATTAGCAGACATGTTCTGGTAGGAGTCCGTACCTTCTATTAAATCATATGTATAGATAAGGAAGAGTAACGGTTCCAGAAAAGAAAACTGTGGCACTCCATTAGAGCTCTCTGCCTCGTTAAGAAGGTTCCCTTGGCATGCTTCCTTTGTTTCATTCCATGAAAATAGCCTTTTACCCATTAAAGGAGTCTCTTCCCTATCCCTGCAGGGTGATCCAGCTTCTTAATCAGCCCCCATTGGTAGTGTCAGAAGCTTGTTCGCAGTCCAAATACAAAAGATCCACCTAGCCCTCTCTTTTATTCACTACTGAACTCACTCTCGTGTAGAAATCTAAGAGGTTTGTAATGCATGACCTCCTTCTCCATGAAATCATGTTGTCTCTCACTTGGGTAATTTCTCCTCTGCAGGAAGTCATCCATATGCTTTCAGGTGATCTTTTCCAGCACAGTGCCTTACAGACCATACTCATCACTGAGATTGGTCTGTAGTTCAGCACCTCTTCCTAGTCTCCTTTCTCATAAATAGGTATGATATTTGCCCTTTTCCACATGCTTGTCACTTTGCCTGTCGCCAGTGACATCTTGAAAGGTATTTCAAGAGGTTTGTTAAGTGTATCTGCACTTATCTTCAGCACCTATGAAATTTCATCTGAACCAGGAGCCTTTTCTATGGATCAAGACCCTTAAGCATTTTGTTGATGTCTTTTCTAGATGTCTCTGTGCTTTTGAAGATGCCCTGTCAATCCATTTTGTTGTTGCAAAGACTATAGTATCCTTCACTGTGAAAATACTTTTGAACTTATGATTCAGTTCCTGACAACTCCTCCCTTAGAATCCCTTATCCTGATTGACTACTCTTTAACTGACAATTTACTCCTGCTGAATTTGAGGAAATATTTTTTATTTCTTCTAACCTGTGTTGAAAATTCATATACACGTTTCTTTGTTCCTACTTTCTTATCATGGTGTACTCTTTCCTTGCTCTATTGTACCTTGCAAATGCTGGTGGTTGGAGTACTGCCTACATCTTCATCACTGCAAATCTTCAAGCTCCTTCACTTCTGACATCTTTTATTGAGCTATTCCTCCCTCTTTCTTATCCTTCCATCTGTAAATTCACAGAACCTTTCAACACAGTGCCCAGGCTCCTGGCTACTGAACTTCATTTTCTAATTTATGTTACCATAGATATGGTTGAGTTTTGTGTAGTTTCCACAGTTATAGCCCCTCTTTAAGTCTTGTCTCATCTCTGCTCTTTTAACATTCTTATTGATTACATTATTAGACTTATATTTTTCAGTCTGTCTTTCCCTCTTCAATATGGTCTTCCCCTTCCTGTCCCCTTAATTTGTGACACATGCATCTTTGTAAATCTCTCCTCTCTCATTCTCTCTTGAAATCTAAGCCATTTTAGGGCACCCTTTTCAGCTCTTTTCAACCGTACTCTTCATAATACCACACCCGTCTCTTATCTGTTCATTAGTTACTTGATCAACCCTCCTCACACCACATATTTTCCTTGAACATCTCATATCCAACACATTCACCCTCTTCCATACATCCTCATCTATAGCCCATACCATCTACCCATATAACATTCTTTTATTACTGTACCTTCAAACTACCATTCTTGCCCTCCCAAATAGTGACCTCCCTGTTCACACATTCCAAAGGGCTCTCAGAACTTCTGTCTCTTCACCCATGCTATGACTCACCTCTGGGTCCATGGTTTTATTAGCTGCCATATTCTCTCTCAGATATCTAAAATGCTTCTCTTTCTCCAAGTTTTCTTCATTCAAACTCACACCCCAACTAACATGTCTCTCTGCACTGGTAAATCTAATGATTTGGTTTTTATTTATATCTATTCTCAAATTTCTCTTGTCACACATTTCTCCCCAACTCAGAAACCAACTTCTGCTGTTTCTCTCCACCACCAGTGCCATATCAGCAGACATGAACTGACTCATTTCCTCTGGCCCTCTAACCTCCTACAAACTGCATACCTCTCTCACCATCCCATGCATAAACAAATTAAACAGCTATGATGACATCTTACATCCTTGCTTCAGACCCATCTTCACTTGGAACCACTCATCATCTCTATTACTTATGCACATGCCTTACTCTCTCGATGAAAACTTCTCACTGCTTCTAATAGCTTTCCTTTTACATTATATATTCATAACACCTTCCACAAAGCATGTTTTTCATCCTTATCAAATGCTTTCTCCAGATTAATAAGCAAGAGTTCACAAGTCCTTTTGTTTCTCAATATTTCTCACACAAATTCTTCAAAGCAAACACCTGATCCAGAAATCCTCTACTACTCCAGAAACCACATTGTTCCTTTCCAGTCTGATACTCTGTGTAAGCCATCACCTTCCCATTCACCACTTTCCCATACAACTTACCAGGTGCACTCAACAAACTTACTCCCTTAGTAATTCAAACGTGTATCCATCGCCCTTCATTGGCACTGTACACAATATGCTATTAACTATCTACTACATCTCCACTACATCTCCTTGACCCAAAATCCCCACATCTGTCCCCCTATCATCAGACACGTGCAGTAGTATTTTAAACTACTCACTCCATCTCCTTATAACTCATCTTTGCTTGTTACCACTTTCCCATTTGCCCTTTTAACCAAAGTTCCCATTTGTTCTCTCATTTTTCTTCACTATTAACCTGAGGTCTACTGATGCTTCCCACCTCTATTCATTTGCCTTCTTTTTCAGCCCCTGTACCATCCTTTTGAAATCTTGCCTCTTTTTCTTATACATATTTCAATCACCTGCACTCCTTTCCTTCAAGTAATGCCCTTGCACACTGTTTTCTCTTTCACTAGCAACTTTGTCATCACTCCACTCACTACCCTTTCTCACTTGCCCACCATCCACTTCTCACATGTCACACACATCTCTCCCACATGCCTGCACAGCTTCCCTGAATAGCTCCCATTCGTCAGCCACTCTAGTGGCTTCATTTACCTTTTGTCGTTCCACATCCAATTTGTCCTGCATCTCTTCACTCAAGCTTCTTTTCCAAGCTCTGAATTTCACCACTCTCTTCTCACCCATATCATTTCCTCTTTTCTGAAAACCTCTACAAATTTTCACCCATGCTCCAATAAAGTAATGATCTGACATCCCACCAGCTGCCCCTCTCGGCACATTCACATCAAAGAGTCTCTCTTTGCACACTTGTCAGTTAGTACATGATGCAGTAATGCCTACTAACCGTTTTTCCTACTCACTTATGCATGCTTATGTGAATCCCTCCTTTTAATCCAAGTATACCCAATCATGAACCCTTTTTAAGAACTCAGGTCCACAAGCCGTTCATCATTTTCATTTGCATAACTGAATACCCCTATGTCCCCAAATTATACCATCAGTTGCCCCCGTTACCCTTTTTCCCATTCAAATCACCCATCATTAATACCCTATCTCTCACATCAAAACTCTTGACACTCTCACTCATTTCTCCTAAACATTCAAACCTCTTATGACCAGTTGCATAAGCAATTATAGCCATGCTTCTTTTAATGCACTTTCACTTTTGTCCACTTCATTCTTGAGCTCATTTCCTTACACTTTTTCACACATACTTATTACCTATAAGTCCATCAGTAGAAGTCCTAGCTCTTCCTTAACTCTATCCCCTTGCACTAGCTCCTGACTGTACTTCACATGACGTTCCCAAACTGTTCTTCCCCTTTACCCATGAGCTTTGTTTCACTCATAGTCAGAACATCCAGGTTCTTTTCCTCAAGCATAATACTATCTCTCTCTTCTTCTCATCATGTTTACATCCACACACTTTCAGATACCACGGCCTGAGCCTTTTAAGAGAATGAGCTTTCTTTTCTTAGATATTTCCATTCCGGCTTTTAGAAATGAAAATACAAGAAGGGGAGGTTAGCAGCTCTCTTACCCCACCTTCTTTAGTCGCCTTCTACAACACATAAGGAATACATAGGAAGTGTTTTTTCTTCCTTATACCCAGGGTATATATATGTGTATATATCCCTTGAGATAGGGGAGAAAGAATACTTTCCATGTATTCCCTGCGTGTCGTAGAAGGCGACTAGAAGGGGAGGGAGCGGGAGGCTGGAAATCCTCCCCTCTCATTTTTGATTTTCCAAAAGAAGGAACAGAGAAGGGGACTAAGTGAGGATTTCCCTCAAAGGCTCAGTCCTCTGTTCTTAACGCTACCTCGCTAACATGGGAAATGGCGAATAGTATGAAAAAAAAATTATTATTATTATTATATAATTTTTTTATTATAATCGCCGTCTCCCACAACAGCGAGGTAGCATAAGGAAACAGATGAGGAATGGCCCAACCCACCCACATACAGATGTATGTACATAAACTCCATACATGCATATATACATACATATACATTTCAATGTATACATATGTATACATACACAGACATATATATATACACACACACTTGCTTGCCTTTGTCCATTCCTGTCACTACCCAGCCACACAGGAAGTAGCAAAAAAAGAAGAAAAAAAACACTTCAGCGAGGTAGCACCAGGAAAACAGACAAAAAGGGCCACATTTGTTCACACTCAGTCTCTAACTGTCGTGTATAATGCACCAAAGCCACAGCTCCCTATCCACATCCAGGACCCACAGACCTTTCTATGATTTACCCTAGATGCTTCACATGCCCTGGTTCATTACTTTGACAGCACTTCGACCCCTGTATACCACATCATTCCAATTCACTCTATTCCTTGCACGCCTGTTACCCTTCTGTATGTTCAGGCCCCGATCGCTCAAAATCTTTTTCACTCCATCCTTCCACCTCCAATTTGGTCTCCCACTTCTCTTTGTTTCCTCCACCTCTGACACATATATCCTCTTTGCCGATCTTTCCTCACTCATTCTCTCCATATGCCCAAATCATTTCAAAACACCCTCTTCTGTTCTCTTAACCACATACTTTTTATTACCACACATCTCTCTTACCCTTTCATTACTTACTAAATCAAACCACATATTGTCCTCAAATATTTCATTTCCAACACATCCACCCTCTTCCATACAACCCTATCTATAGCCCATGCCTCGCAACCATATATCATTGTTGGAACTACTATTCCCTTAAACATACCCATTTTTGCTCTCCAATGTAATGCTCTCTCCTTCCACACTTGTATGATTTAATCATACAGCTTAGGAACCCATTTTTGGAGCTCCTACTGTGTTGAGGCTTCATTCTAAAGAAGGGAAATAGCAGCCTTCTTTAGAATTAGAAGATCCATGACAGGACTGTACTGGAATCTTTTCCATGTATTTCTAATGATACATCTGTGATGATGATATCTCATTCATGATGTAACACCAGCAGGCTTAGTGTTTACATTTGCACTTTTACCGTTACTATCCAGATAACCCTCCTGTAGAGCTCCCACAGTGGTAAAGAAGCCAGCCTTGTCCACCAGAAAGGATCATGCTTCAAGGAGTGTATTGAATGTGTGTGTTGAGCACAGGACAATTTAGGAGCAAGTGCTGTCTACTCAGCATGGAAGTTTAGGGTTGGCCATGAGGGAACTTGGAGGTATGTTGACCTCAGTATATAAGTTGAGTGTTGGCCATGAGGGAACTTGGATATATTTTGAATTAGTGTTTGTAATGTTGTAGAGGTGGATGGTTGTCAGAGCATAGATAGAAAAGTGTAACTTACATAAGTCTATGGAATGTGATTTCAAATGGGTAGGGTGATGTTTAAGTCTTAGTTCGGAGAGCGGTTGTCTAGTGCATGCTGGGTCATTTTAGTATGTACTTTATATGTTTTATCAGAGTTGTGTTTGTTGGTAGGTAGGATCCATGAGCATAGGTTGTTGAAGTATGAAGCAGGGAGTTTTCTATTTATACTTGGGGTTGGAGGTATATTAATTGTATTATATTAATGATTACCGCAGACCAATTCTGGTGAAAGAATCCTGGTGTTACACAGGATCTTTCTAGAGGCTCTTGCAACCCAAGGCCTTGCTACCTTCAGTAGCAAGGAAATATATATTCCTGTGAGTGGGAAGTTCTTTAATGAGACTGTACTCCCAGTGATACAGTTTTGCCAAAGTTGACTTTTCATTTGCAAGGTAACTTTGAGTAAATGGAGTCTTAGTAACACTGATTGGTGTGTGTGTGTACATGTTTATATATATTCTTACTTGATTGCCATTTCCTGCGTTTGCAAGGTAGCACCAGGAACAGACAAAGGAAGGTCACATTTCTTGTATATCAACTGACTGTTGTAGGTCTTCTATCTCATTCTTCTGTCTCCTCCTGATGATGTGATCAATACACAAAAGTGCATTTGGGAACTTATTGTGTTTTCATTTACTGTTGTTTTATGCATACACTAGATCATGTGTGTCTCCATGACCTCTTGCAACACGTATATTTATATAGTTTTTTCCCCTCATACATATTCGCCATTTCCTGCATTAGCAAGGTAGTGTTAAGAACAGAGGACTGAGCCCAAGAGGGAACTCCTCACTTGGCCCCTTCTCTGTTCCTTCTTTTGGAAAAGTAAAAACTGGAGGAAAGGATTTCCAGCCCCCTGCTCCTTTCCCTTTTAGTCGCCTTTTACGGGAATATATGGGAAGTATTCTTTCACCCTTAGTCCCTCCTGACATACATGCGAGTTATGTTCTGACCGACTTGTCGGATCTTGGAATAGATGTAAGTCAGATGTAAAATTCATATACCTGTACAGCATTCTGTTATCCTACTCACTTTCTATCATGATTATCTCGTTTTTTGTTAACCAGCTTTATAATATGATTCTGTAAATTCTTTTCATGTTTTATTTAAGAGTCTGTAGTTCATGTTTCATAATTTTTATTATTTTATTTATATTTTTTTTGGTTGTATGTATGAATGGTTGTAAGTTGCATAGGTCATAAGAAGAGAGCTTGTGTGTATATATATATATATTATATATATATATATATGTGTGTGTGTGTGTGTGTGTGTGTATTAATTTTGTATTAAGAAAAGTTACTTTGTCAGTAGTAAGAATTAAAAGGAAATTTGTTGTCAAAAACGGTGATGAATATTGTCATTTGTAAGATTGTTCAGTGAAGTGTAGACCCTGAAGGATAGAGATACTTTTGTATATATTTTACTACTTCTCTTCATAGAACTGGGATGACTCTTCCTCCATTTCCTTCTTCAGTCCTTCATGTCTATTGCTTTTTCATATGCCATTCTCTTATTTTCATCATTGTTCTTGATGTGTCATGCTAGTTTTCTTTTATGCTGCTTTCTCCTTCTCCAAGTTCTGTTTATGTTGTCCTTCCCAGCATTACCCTTCTTCACATCTCCCCTATCCTTTGTGCTGCCCCATCTTCATGAACCTCCAAGTTCTTTACTTTTGTTATCACTCTCCTTCTTCTTAGTGTCCTCTTTTTTCCATATCTTCTTCCTCTTTTTAGTTTCCTTCTTCATGTTTTTCTTTTCCTCCTCTTCCTCTGCTGTCCTCCACAACCTCCATGCTATCCTCCATTTTTCTCTCCTCCTCTTTTGTTCTCAGTATTTTTATTTATCATTCTTTTTAATGTCCTTTTCCTTCTCTTTCAGGGTCTACTATACCTTAATATCCTTCTTCCTCTGTATGTCTTCTCTCTTTTCCTTATTGTTTTACTCTTTGCTCTCCTACTCTTTGTATTCCTCCCATTTTTGTTTTCCTCTTTTTCTTATTTTTGAATTGATAATGAAAAGTGTTAAAAATCAGAAAATTGGGTGATGCACACAAATATCGTCTTCAGAGTTATTTTTCCAGTTGACTTGAAATACTTTTCCAAATGTTAAATGTGTTTCATTTTTGACACATTTTTAAACCCTGTTATATGTGAAAAAGCCTTTTTAGGCTAAGTATAGGTTATTAAATTGGTCTTTTTATAGACCACATCCCCATCAAACTAATGTCTCCTGATAGGCATGGGCTTGTCTATCTGTGTACATAAAGCTTCAGATAATTTCTAATTGTATTTTTCACATCAAAGATGGGCCCCAGCACATTAGATTCCATATATGTATATATTACCTTTGGTATTTACTGAAAAATGGAATTTGATATTTGAACCTTAAAAAGATGTGACACACAATTGCAAAGGTGATTTACGAGGTGTGAGTAGGAACTGACATAGTGTTCCTTGGCAGGTTAGGGCGGTGGATGTGGGCGTACCTGTGGAAGAAAGTCTACCACGACCAATGGGCGGCACCCAGTTGCACCCATGCAACATTTGTGGTAAACTCTTCAACCGAGCATATAACCTGAAGAAGCATCTGCTCACTCATACAGGGGAGAGGCCGTTTACTTGTATGTTTTGTCCATATCGTGCTGCACTGAAGGGGAACGTCACCAAGCACATGCAAGCTCGACATCCTGACCGTCTTCCCCCACCAAACGTCAAGCTGTGAGGTGTAGTGTATGTGTTGCACTGTAGGGATAACTGTGTTTGTAACTGTAGGGTGGGTCTCAGTACATACACTGGTCTGATCCTAATGAATTTATTAGGACGACAGCTTTGGGTTCCATTTTCTTCTACTGTTATGGCTTAAAACTGTTTAGATATTGGTGCTGAAGCCTGACTTGTCTTTCCTGCAGGCTGGGGCCCCGTCCAACGCCACTCTTTCCCATCTGCTGACACGCTTGGCACCTGCCCCTGGCCGTACCACACAACTCTCAGGAGTGTTACAGGGCAGGAGTGCAGTTGGTGAGGGTGGTCAGTCATGTCCCCAGTGTGGCCGCTACTTCCTGCGTCCTGTGGACTTAGGGCGACACCTTCGTACACACACAGGGGAGAAGCCATTTGCTTGCCCTCATTGCTCCTTCCGTAGCGCCCAGAGTGGCAATGTTTATCGACACATCAAGATAAAACACCCAGAATTTGCTGCAACTACTACTTGAAAAGCTTTTCTCTTTCACTTGGATTTTCTAGGTGATGATATGGTTCTTACCACCACTACCACCACCACCACTACAGCCACTAGTATTTAGAGCACTCAATTGAGTGTTGATAAAGTGGAAATGCAATATGAAGTATTGGGATAGTTTGCATTTTATGAATTCTGTGAGGCACTTGTTTTAAAAAAAGCTTAGGTAAAACTTTGTCATAAGTATCAAAATATTCTGAAGTAAATTCAAGTGCCAGCGAAATTGCTCATTGTTTTGATTTCTCTCTATTGTAGGTAAGCCCAGGGAGTGGTGGTAGTGGTGGTCAGGGAGGGAGTGGGGCCTCCTCGTTCAACCGTCAGCAACAGCAGCAGCAACTTCCACAGGATCAACAACAAATGGATCCCTCTGAGTATCAGCAGCTTCTTGATGGCAGAAAGCAGTATGCTTGTCAGTTCTGTGGCAAATGGTTTGCTACACCTTCCAAAGTTATTCGTCATGAAAGGACTCATACTGGCGAAAGACCTTATGAATGTCCCCACTGTCCACTTTCTTTCAATCAGCGTGAAATTTTGAAGCGACATCTTAGATCTGTGCATAAGATGCCTACCTCATGGTGATGAAGCAGTTATTGTAAATATTTTTTATAGGTTTCAAATAATGCCTTGGTAATATTTTGTCAATATGAACATTAGCATTTTCATGTGTACATAATGATGAAATATTTTATTTCTATGAATGGTTTTCCATCAGCAACCACCATAAAACAGCTTTTTTTAGGGGAACTCCTTCTTTTATTTGAAAGGTATGTCTTGATTTAATCAGAGGATGTATTGCTATAATTTCTCCATACTTTAGGACTTATGAGATTCCTTGGCAATAGGACTAACCTCAGGAAATTTGTGGTAAAGATTTTAAGAGGCTATAGATTTCAGGTTCTTTAGCTATTATAGATCTGTTGTGAACAGCACAGTACTAGAATATAGCCATAAACACATTTACTTGAAAACTTCAAGTTTTATTCACAACCGTTTTGAGTATATGTATTTTGTAAGTTTCTGCAGTCATTATTTATTATATTTTGTGATAAATTATTCCTTCGTTTCATTTTATATGTAGCATGTATACCTTTTTTCTGGCAATTAACAGTTTTGAATAATTTTTTTATTAAACTTTTGTGGGTAAACACTACAGTAATGACAGTTAATTTTTGATACACCAGTACCTTGACTTGTGATGGGGTTATGTTCCTGGACAACTCATTGTAAATCAAAATCATTGTGAGTTGTGCTATTGAAACCTGCGTTAAAAGGGAGGTCATGTTCCTGAGCAAAAGGTTTTCAGCATAACTTTTACAGATAGACTAAACCTGATGCTACTAAGTATGCCATGTCATGTTGTGCTTTAGACAATGTTTGGTATGAATTTAGGGAAAAGGAATTGAAAAAGGTAGTTATGAGGACTTGTGCCGCTGCTGGATTGGAATAGGATGGAGTAAGAACTGTCTACATCAGTCCTTGAATATTCCAACTTGGCACCTGTTGCCACAGAAATTGCATTTGGAATTTAATGGATACTTTAGGAAGAAGATGGTAGTAAGGGCTGGAGGTTCTTTTTGGAGTGGGATGAAGTGAAGTGAGGGTATTGGAAGTAAAGGAAGGTGAATTAGGCTTGTCTATGTCACCGCATGAATTATCTGATTTAACAATAGTTGCCATGTCACAGGTAATACAGTTGGAATTTAATGGATACTTATTGAAAAATGCAATGGTAAAGGTGCGAGGTGCTCATGGACAATAGTATTATGGGTTGAGTGAGGGTTACTGAGAGGCAGAGAAAGTTGGACTAGGCTTTTTAACATCACTCCTTGAAATACGGTGATTCAGCAGGTGTTGCTATAGGAGATGTAATGCTGAGGAGATTTTAATGGATACTCACTTTTAAAAAGGTGGAGATAAGGGCTTAGGGTGCTGCTGGAGTGATTTTTTTTTTGGTCTTTGTCACCCTCTGAATTATGTGGTTTAGCAGCTGTTGTCAAATACAGATGATACAGACTTTACACATAGCCTTTTATAGCCATGAGATTTTTCTGCATGAAACATAAATAATGGCTTGGTTATACTTAAAGTCTTCCTCAGCATTCCATCATAGTAGAAGTGTCAAGTGATCTTTGGTGTCTGTTAACCCCGAGCAGTATTTTTTCTTGATGACAAATGCCTTGGTTGGCATTCTTTTTTAAAATATACCAGTCTCATCCACACTTAACACATGCTGAGATGTGTCGCCTCCTTCCTAAATGATTCTCTTTAAAGTGTGTGGTTGTACACAAAATATCTGGTAAAGGCAAGATCCAAGTGTTGTCTAGCTGTTGTGAGAACACCTTTTAGAGCAGAAATTCATTTATACTGGCATGTGGGATGCAAACATATTATTCTAGTTGATGGGATACAAATCTGATTGTATGTAGACCTGTTGTCATCAAAATATGCATGATACTTATGCAGATTAGCTTGTTGATGGGATACAAATCTGATTGTATTTAGACCTGTTGTCATCAAAATATGCATGATACTTATGCAGATTAGCTTGTTGATGGATACAAATCTGATTGTATGTAGACCTGTTGTCATCAAAATATGCATGATACTTATGCAGATTAGCTTGTTGATGGGATACAAATCTGATTGTATTTAGACCTGTTGTCATCAAAATATGCATGATACGTATGCAGATTAGCTTGTTGATGGATACAAATCTGATTGTATTTAGACCTGTTGTCATCAAAATATGCATGATACTTATGCAGATTAGCTTGTTGATGGATACAAATCTGATTGTATGTAGACCTGTTGTCATCAAAATATGCATGATACTTATGCAGATTAGCTTGTTGATGGATACAAATCTGATTGTATGTAGACCTGTTGTCATCAAAATATGCATGATACTTATGCAGATTAGCTTGTTGATGGATACAAATCTGATTGTATTTAGACCTGTTGTCATCAAAATATGCATGATACTTATGCAGATTAGCTTGTTGATGGATACAAATCTGATTGTATTTAGACCTGTTGTCATCAAAATATGCATGATACTTATGCAGATTAGCTTGTTGATGGATACAAATCTGATTGTATGTAGACCTGTTGTCATCAAAATATGCATGATACTTATGCAGATTAGCTTGTTGATGGATACAAATCTGATTGTATTTAGACCTGTTGTCATCAAAATATGCATGATACTTATGCAGATTAGCTTGTTGATGGATACAAATCTGATTGTATGTAGACCTGTTGTCATCAAAATATGCATGATACTTATGCAGATTAGCTTGTTGATGGATACAAATCTGATTGTATGTAGACCTGTTGTCATCAAAATATGCATGATACTTATGCAGATTAGCTTGTTGATGGATACAAATCTGATTGTATGTAGACCTGTTGTCATCAAAATATGCATGATACTTATGCAGATTAGCTTGTTGATGGATACAAATCTGATTGTATTTAGACCTGTTGTCATCAAAATATGCATGATACTTATGCAGATTAGCTTGTTGATGGATACAAATCTGATTGTATTTAGACCTGTTGTCATCAAAATATGCATGATACTTATGCAGATTAGCTTGTTGATGGATACAAATCTGATTGTATTTAGACCTGTTGTCATCAAAATATGCATGATACTTATGCAGATTAGCTTGTTGATGGATACAAATCTGATTGTATTTAGACCTGTTGTCATCAAAATATGCATGATACTTATGCAGATTAGCTTGTTGATGGATACAAATCTGATTGTATGTAGACCTGTTGTCATCAAAATATGCATGATACTTATGCAGATTAGCTTGTTGATGGATACAAATCTGATTGTATTTAGACCTGTTGTCATCAAAATATGCATGATACTTATGCAGATTAGCTTGTTGATGGATACAAATCTGATTGTATGTAGACCTGTTGTCATCAAAATATGCATGATACTTATGCAGATTAGCTTGTTGATGGATACAAATCTGATTGTATGTAGACCTGTTGTCATCAAAATATGCATGATACTTATGCAGATTAGCTTGTTGATGGATACAAATCTGATTGTATGTAGACCTGTTGTCATCAAAATATGCATGATACTTATGCAGATTAGCTTGTTGATGGATACAAATCTGATTGTATTTAGACCTGTTGTCATCAAAATATGCATGATACTTATGCAGATTAGCTTGTTGATGGATACAAATCTGATTGTATGTAGACCTGTTGTCATCAAAATATGCATGATACTTATGCAGATTAGCTTGTTGATGGATACAAATCTGATTGTATGTAGACCTGTTGTCATCAAAATATGCATGATACTTATGCAGATTAGCTTGTTGATGGATACAAATCTGATTGTATGTAGACCTGTTGTCATCAAAATATGCATGATACTTATGCAGATTAGCTTGTTGATGGATACAAATCTGATTGTATGTAGACCTGTTGTCATCAAAATATGCATGATACTTATGCAGATTAGCTTGTTGATGGATACAAATCTGATTGTATTTAGACCTGTTGTCATCAAAATATGCATGATACTTATGCAGATTAGCTTGTTGATGGATACAAATCTGATTGTATGTAGACCTGTTGTCATCAAAATATGCATGATACTTATGCAGATTAGCTTGTTGATGGATACAAATCTGATTGTATGTAGACCTGTTGTCATCAAAATATGCATGATACTTATGCAGATTAGCTTGTTGATGGATACAAATCTGATTGTATTTAGACCTGTTGTCATCAAAATATGCATGATACTTATGCAGATTAGCTTGTTGATGGATACAAATCTGATTGTATTTAGACCTGTTGTCATCAAAATATGCATGATACTTATGCAGATTAGCTTGTTGATGGATACAAATCTGATTGTATGTAGACCTGTTGTCATCAAAATATGCATGATACTTATGCAGATTAGCTTGTTGATGGATACAAATCTGATTGTATTTAGACCTGTTGTCATCAAAATATGCATGATACTTATGCAGATTAGCTTGTTGATGGATACAAATCTGATTGTATGTAGACCTGTTGTCATCAAAATATGCATGATACTTATGCAGATTAGCTTGTTGATGGATACAAATCTGATTGTATGTAGACCTGTTGTCATCAAAATATGCATGATACTTATGCAGATTAGCTTGTTGATGGATACAAATCTGATTGTATTTAGACCTGTTGTCATCAAAATATGCATGATACTTATGCAGATTAGCTTGTTGATGGATACAAATCTGATTGTATGTAGACCTGTTGTCATCAAAATATGCATGATACTTATGCAGATTAGCTTGTTGATGGATACAAATCTGATTGTATTTAGACCTGTTGTCATCAAAATATGCATGATACTTATGCAGATTAGCTTGTTGATGGATACAAATCTGATTGTATGTAGACCTGTTGTCATCAAAATATGGTCAGTGTACCTCACACTGTAAGCATTGACCTGATAGGAGCATTACAAGCATTTTCACACATAAAAGAAAGTGATTTATTTGCTGTAAATACTATGACAAAATTTTGGAAGTTATCCTGTGCTTGTATAATAGGAAATTGTTTCAGAATGGAAGAAGAGTAGAACAAAGAAATTAATTTTATTTTATTTAAAGTAATGGAAGTTATATCATTATGGATGGGGAGAGTTAGGGTAAAATAATCCGGAAAATGATGTATCGCAAATATCAACACCTTTTATGTTTACAACTGAAGATTTGTCACCTTGTGTGTGTTTTATATCAATGAGTGAATGAGGTGAGAGGATGAATAAATACTGTGAGGTTTAGCATGACCAGATGTTAAGATACAAGATGCTGCAAAAGATAGTTTCCTTTTATAGCTGGAGGAATTACTGTTTGTATGTTTCTATCTAAGTATCCTTCAGATCTGTGTCTTCATCTGTCATCTGTATCTGTATATCTGTTTATCCATGTGTCTCTCTCTAGATCTGCCAGGTACTCTGGCTTAGCAACAGGGTCACTTTTCTGGAGATTTGTCATCATAGCAGAACATCATTAAATGTGTCATCGAAACAGTTATAAGAGGGTTACATTTTTTATCATCAATTTTCCTCTTGAAAGTCTTGCTTAAGTGTAGTGGGGAAGGCTCTAATGATCTGGGAAGATGTAAGGTGACATAGAGAAAAAACTATGAAAGCTTTACCAAACCCGATGGTAGTGAGGGCTGTATTGGTTTAAGAAAAAAAAAAAGAACGTGGGGGTACTGCAAAAGGTAAGGGAAATGCTTTTAAAAATCAACAGGAGCTAAGAAGACCTTTCCAGACTTGATGGCTAGGAGGGTTATACCTATGTGGGCAAATGTGGGAAACACTTTTCAAAACCAAAAGTACGTATGAAAGCCTTCCCTAACTTTCCATACAAGTATAGATTTGCCTCTAATTTTTTCTAGTCCTGTAATTCTCACTTATACTATACATTGAGAATATTACTTGAATACTAAGCATTCCTTAAAAGGTGAGCATCAGCAGGATCATTATGACTAAAATTGATTTTCTCGGTGCAGTTGGGTAAAAATTTATTATTTAGCTTGGCAATATAATCAAAGGTATCTTGAATGAAAACCCTTAAGATATCATGAAATATATCATTAATATCAGAAAAGAAATATTCCAAATGGAAACTAAAGATGTGGTTTTCTTTTTAATCTTTTGCTGTTGAGAAGCCATTGTATCATTCTAAGAAACTGCACCCTTATTATTGGACACTGCTGAATTTAAGTCTGTGAGATGTTGCTATACTAAGGCCACACTATTATGTATATATTTTTTTCATACATATTCACCATTTCCTGCATTAGTGACGTAGCTTCGAGGACAGAGGACTGAACCTTCAAGTGAAAATCCTCACTTGGCCCCCTTCTCTGTTACTTCATTTGGAAAATACAAACTGGAGGGGAGAATTACCAGCCCACAGCTCCCACCCCTTTTATTCGTCGTCTGTGACTGTGCAGGAATATGTGGGAAGTATTCTTTCCCCCTATCCCAGGGATAGAAATCCTCCCCTCCAGTTTTACTTTTCCACAAGAGGGAACAGAGATGGAGGGGCCAAGTGAGAATTTTTCCCCTCAAAGGCTCAGTCATATGTTCCTTACACCACCTGCTAATGCAGGAAATGGTGAATACCCCGCCACACATGAAATGGTACCCCCCCCTCCCCGCCATGTGCATGCGAGGTAGTGCTAAGAAAAGACAACAAAGGCCACATTTGTTCACACTCAATTTTTAGCTGTCATGTAATGCACCGAAACCACAGCTCCCTTTC
This sequence comes from Panulirus ornatus, assembly GCF_036320965.1. NCBI lineage: Eukaryota > Metazoa > Arthropoda > Malacostraca > Decapoda > Palinuridae > Panulirus > Panulirus ornatus. The sequence continues at coordinate 48,862,549 of NC_092240.1, read as the reverse complement.
CACATCCAGGCCCTACAAAACTTTCCATGGTTTACCCCAGATGTTTCACATGCCCTAGTTCAATCCATTGACAGCACATCAACCCCAGTATACCACATTGTTCCAATTCACTCTATTCCTTGCACGCCTTTCACCCTCCTGTATGTTCAGGCCCTGATTGCTCAAAATCTTTTTCACTCCATCTTTCCATCTCCAGTTTGGTCTCCCACTTCTCCTCGTTCCCTCCACCTCTTTGTCAATCTTTCCTCACTCATTCTCTCCATGTGACTAAACCATTTCAAAACACCCTCTTCTGCTCTCTCAACCACACTCTTTTTATTACCATTCATCTCTTACCCTTTCATTACTTACTCGATCAAACCACCTCACACCACATATTGACCTCAAACATCTCATTTCCAGCACATCCACCCTCCTCCGCACAACTCAATCTATAGCCCACACCTTGCATCCATATAACATTGTTGGAACCACTATTCCTTCAAACATAGCCATTTTTGCTTTCCTAGATAATGTTCTCGACTTCCACACATTCTTCAACGCTCCCAGAACTTTCGCCCCCTCCCCCACCCTATGATTCACTTCCATTTCCATGGTTCCATCCGCTTCCAAATCCACTCCCAGATATCTAAAACACTTCACTTCCTCCAGTTTTTCTCCATTTAAACTTACCTCCCAATTGACTTGTCCCTCAACCCTACTGTTCCTAATAACCTTGCTCTTATTCACATTTACTCTCAGCTTTCTTCTCTCACACACTTTACCAAACTCAGTCACCAGCTTCTGCAGTTTCTCACACAAATCAGCCACCAGCGCTATATCATCAGCGAACAACAACTGACTCACTTCCCAAGCTCTCTCATCCACAACAGACTGCATACTTGCCCCTCTTTCCAAAACTCTTGCATTCACCTCCCTAACAACCCCATCCATGAGCAAATTAAACAACCATGGATACATCACCCACCCCTGCCACAAACCAACATTCACTGAGAACCAATCACTTTCCTCTCTTCCTTCACGTACACATGCCTTACATCCTTGATAAAAACTTTTCACTGCTTCTAACAACTTGCCTCCCACGCTATATATTCTTAATACCTTCTGCAGAGCATCTCTATCAACTCTATCATATGCCTTCTCCAGATTCATAAAAGCTACATGCAAATCCATTTGCTTTTCTAAGTATTTCCCACATACATTCTTCAAAGCAAACACCTGATCCACACATCCTCTACCACTTCTGAAACCACACTGCTCTTCCCCAATCTGATGCTCTGTACATGCCTTCACCCTCTCAATCAATACCCTCCCATATAATTTCCCAGGAATACACCTCTTTTTTTATTCCATCATTTATTAGTCAGTCACCCTTCTTCCCCATTACATATTGTCCTCAGGCATTTCATTTCCGACACAGTCACTTTCTCCTGTACATTCTCATCTGTACCCGATGCCTCACATCCATACAACCCCATTGGGACTACTCTCACTTCACACATGCCCATCTTTGTTATCCTAGATCATGACCTCTCTTTCCACACATTCCTCAGTGTACCAAAGATCTTCACCTCCTCACCTACTTTTTGACTCACTTTAGCTCCCATGGAAGTTTAAAATTATTAGTCTTGTTATTATGATAATAGTTGTTTATTATTATTATTATTATTATTATTATTATTATTATTATTTTCTCTTTTATTAGATGTTTGTCAATGAGATGTAACTTAGATGATGTTACAGTCTTGCTGAAGGTGAACTTGTACTTGCTGTGTGAGACATTCAACATAGTGTGCACCGTGAATAATTAGGACATGGTATATAGTAGTATGGGAGCATTGTTTTCACTTGGCATGTTCAACATAAGTTTAAGATAGATGAGAGGCTGCATACATTTGATACAAGTTTTGAGAATTAGACCTACCCTTCTCTTGGTATGAGCTTGTTTGGCATGGACAGATATTGATGAATAAATTGAGAAAGATGCCAAAAGTTTATGTTACCATATTCAAGGTTGCATGTTGACAGAGAGGAAAGTGCTAGATCAAATTCTATTTGAGTGAGATTGTCCTATGATTGTCATGGTAGCCACCATATAAAGAGGATTTCTTCCATCTAATGGTCTTCACTATTTGAGATGCTTTGTGATGTTCACCAAATTTTATGCTCAACCTGGTAATGCCGAGCATTTTTGCAACTTTTGTGTTCTGCTGTATATTGAAAATGGAATATGTTCCTAAGTTACCCCAAAGCAACTTTCAAAACATGCAAAATCCGTACTGATTAACCTGTGACCTTGATACCACAATGATTCAGCTATCTATGATTTGTAGAATTAATTTCTTATGAGAAAGTTATAGAGTGCACTTTTGTTATTATTATTATTATTGTTAGTTATTATTTTCTGTTCAACAAAAGGACCCTTTTTATGGAGCTATTGCAGCCCTAGGGCTTCATTCCACATGGGAATAGGATAAGGTGGGTTTTTTGGGTAAGAGAAGGTCCTCAACAATACAGCACTTTTTTTGTTTGCTGATGACGAAATAGCCATGTTGAGAATTGTGTTTTGCTTTTAGTATTATCAGTTGTCGTTGGGGTATCCACATGTGTAGTAGCCATGTTATTTGAATTGGATTATTCATGAATGGTAATGTTCTTGAAATAATTGTGAATCTGTAGGAATGTCTAGCACTCTCCTCATAAATTTGATAAAATGTTTTCCTTTTTTTTCTCAAAACCAATGATCCAGTTTGATTGATATAGTATACATCATTAAAATAAATGAATTGCATGTACTTAAAATTCCTGCTGTAGCATGACCCTTATTGAGGTCAGAGCTTTTAATTCTATCATAAACACTATATCATGTAGTGTGCAGAGTTGCATCATCATGAGGGAGAAGACTTATTTTCCTTGGATTATTTAAGAAAAGAATTCAAAGTTCAATGTGTTTGAAGAATTTTCAAATTGATTGATATTGTATAAAGTTGTTGGTGATGATTTTTATTGTCTAACTTTAAGGTATTGTTTGATATAGAACTACTGAATTGCAGTGGAGTTTATTATCTTCTGACTCCCTTGCTATCAGCACTGTGCCTGGACATGTGACACTTGCATCCTCCCATTGTCAGCACTGTCTAATTGAGTTTATTTTTTTCTCTTTAAATTCCACATTTGAACCTTGCATTTTTAAGATGTGATAAGTGGTCTTTTTTTTTTTCTTTCCTTTTTTGTGCTGCTCATTGAATGGACTAATTTTATATGGTAAACCTTTATAAATCAGTGATATGACAGTAGCCTTAAAAAACTGAGAAAAGTGGCAGATTATAGATTTGGTTGACAAGAAATAAAGGGGCAAGGTATAGATTCCATCATGTTTACTTGAGGCTATTTTACACCGTTTTCCTGGTGGCTTTGAGAATTGGAGGCTTTAAAAGTCTTTTTTAGGTGCAGTGGTTAAAGGCCAGTCGATATATCTGCTTGTGGACAAACATGAGTTGGGGCTGCTGTCTCACTCCTCATTGACACTCGTGTTCCCTACAGGGCAGTGCTAGCGAGTCCAGCAGAGGAAGTTATGTGGGTGGTGGTCCTCGCTGCATCTTCTGTGGAAAGGTCTTCCGGTGGCCTTGCCTACTACAGCGCCACATTCGGATACACACAGGCGAGAGACCCTACAGCTGTCCATACTGCCCTTATGCTGCTGCTCAAAAGTTTGACGTAACGAAGCATATACTGGCCCTGCACCCGGATCAGATACAACGCCCTAAACCATAAGTTATGCCTTGTTAATGACATGGTTCCTCAAATAGTTCCAAGGCTGTGATTACCTTGCAGTTTTCCAGAAGAGCTAAGTAAAACTGGGCTACTCCTTAGCTCTGGAATGTTGCCAAATAGCCACAAATGTCTGTAGATGACATTTCAGTGTTAACTTTCTCGTATGGGATGCCTGCATAGTGTATACTGTGAAGATCAATGATAATTTTACCAGAGATACTGGTTTACAGTGTTTGAAAATACAATACACTCTTTGGAAAAAGGAACTGACTCTCAGGAAAGTAACTTAGTTTCTGGTTTTTGTATACATTTTCTTCATACATTCATTTATCTTTTGGAAAAAGAAATTTTGTATATATACTATATACTGTGCTTGGTTTTTTAACAGCTTCTGTTAGGTATTTCTTTGGTGACTTGCAGAAGGGAGTCCTCAGACGATCATTGCTCATCCTTGTTAGGTTGTATTTTTCATGTTTCCTGAATCGTGCTTTATGCAAGTTATATCATTGGTGCTGCTAGTTGGATATTACTCTTTGGGTTACTGATGGTGTGCTTTCCTCACACAGATTGCCATGAATGAGTTGCTGCTGAGTGGGCAACAACTTCCGCAGGTGCCCCAGCAGAAACACTCAAAGGAGGCCCAGTGTTATATCTGCGGCCACAAGTTCCGGTGGGAGTGGCTGCTCAGGCGCCATATGCGGACTCATACTGGTGAAAAACCATTTTCTTGTCCATACTGCCCTTATCGTGCCAACCGCAAAGAGATGATTCGCAGCCACATCTTCCACCGGCACCAAAAGCTACAAGCCCTTCAAGGGCAACAACAATGAGCGTCTCTGGTAGTAGTTGCCGTGATCTCCATGACAGTTTTGCTATTGTCACAGCCAAAATTTAGTAACTTCAGTGTGTGTAGTCAAGAGTCCACCAGATTTTTTTGGATGAGGAAGATTAATCCATTTCTTATTAGCATAAGTTAACAAGGCCTCCAAACTACACATGTGGTTGATATGGAGAGTATGGGTTTATTAGTGAATTAGGTGTGGTTATTGGAAGAGAATATAGAATGATCATGTTTATGGGTGGACTGAATGATTAGAAAGTTACGTTTAAATCTTGCATACTATTGACTTATTTACTCAAAATTTCCTCTGGTATAATTTGTTTATGAGCAAAGGTTGTTTTTGTTATGAAGATAACTTGAATTGTCAAATGAATGTGCTGGTAATTTTGATAGCACAATATCAGTATTTTTAGCATTTAAGGTTTTTTAAAGTAATTATGAGTAAAATTAATTATCGTTTACATTACAGTTGTAGACCTAACTATGAAAGAGAAAAAATAATAAAATGATTATGTAGCATAAGTGAAGAATTATATCTTTTTCACATCTACTGATAATTGTGTTGTACATATTTTGAGTTCACAAAGTTTTCATGGTTCTGTCTTTGTATTATGGCTGTGTTTTATTTTGTCATTAAATTACTTTGGAATATATATCTCGGTTTATTTTTCCTTTGTTTAGCAACCACAATCACAAATCAGAATCATCTTTAAGTTTTGCTAGATATGACTATTCATTTTGTAAAAGGATATTTACGATTTATATTTTGAAAGTTGTGTCGTATGTGCTAATCTGACAGGACAACATAGCACAGTCAGGATTATCCCACTATAATTACAATTTAAAAGTCATTTTATTTGTTAATTATGACAGGAATGCCAAGAGTAATATTGTATTGCATTGCTTTTTCGTTATGCCACACACTGATAATACATTCTGTTGTTAATTGTTTCTGCACAAAGAAAGCTAAATGCAACCATCTCTTATTTATGTTTCGTTGTTTAGCATTCTCATGATTAAAAGCATGATGAAGCATCTGTGTACTGAAGTTCTTTGTACAGCTGATTTTTCAGGTTTACACTTTTAAAGAATCTTTGCTTTCACTTTCTCATATTTCTTAGTTCATTTATTCAGGCAGTCATTATATCAATCCTGCCCCTTTAGAATGTGCTTATCATGCATCAGCACCTAAAATTATGTTTAATCATCATATCTGGCTCCTCTTAATATCTGACCTCATCATCTGCTCTGAAGCTTTTCATATTTACCTTTCACTGATACTACTTGAATGCCTATGAAAAGTTTCAAATTCGTCTTTTCATTTGCTAAATCTGTGGTAGATATTAAAGTAATCTCACCCTCTATACAGACAATAATAAAATCAAATAGGTGTTCAGCCTCTCCTGTTGTCAGTTACTGTGTGCTTTGAACACATCAGAAAAGAAGTGAGAAATGCAAGAACGCTTAAGACCCACAACAAAACACCTACAAACCCTTGAGAAGAGGGTCCAGATGTCTGGAGTTGCCTATCATTAATACCCTAATGGTGATAAAACTCTTTGTTTTGTGAAAGCATTTGGAGAATTCTCTGAGATGAAGGACCAAGTGCAAACTGATTGCTGGCGTAGCATTTTGCAGGGAACCAATGCCCAACCACACTAAAGTCAGATATGGATGTGGAATAAATGGGATCACTGCCTAGAAATTGCCACCCATATGTTATAGTTCTTGAAATCAAGTAGATGCTCTGTTTTTCCTTGAGTCAGTCTTAGATTCAGATGATTACATTGGTTTTCAGAAGATGTAATCTTTTCCCCTATTCAGATTTCCTTTCCTAAATTCTAGTTCTTTCCTTGAGTTCTCTGTTTCAAGAAATTGATTTACAGTGTCTTGTTAGGTAAATTGTAACTTACCTGTTGACATTCTATGATATGCCTTTGGTCATGCATCTCTTCTGCATTTTTTCTTCTTTCCATGTCTTCTGTATCAATCATAACTTTGAGCAGAACCATCAATTCACATTTAGAATTTTTCATTTTTTTCCTTCCTAAGCTTTCATTTTGCACTGATATTATTGCAGATTTCATTGTTTTGCTACCATCCTATTGTTCTTGCATTTTTTCCAATCTTTAAATGGTCCCTGGAAGGTTGTTGGGTTAGCCTAGTTCTCCATAGTGAAAATGATACATTATCTGGTAGGAGTGTCGATTGGGATTTGCAAAACTTGTTTGCTGTAGTAGAATATATGGTGTTATGGTATGCATACCACGACAGATAATTCATGTATCATACTAAGCTGTTAATTTGATTATTTTGGTTCAACTTTATCGTATCAGCATATGTATGTACAGTACATTGTTCCAAAGACAAAAGATATTACATTCCATTTTTATGCAACAGTCTATTTTCCTCACGTGCCAGTATTTATCTTGTCTCACCATTAATTTTTCTTTTGGGCCCCTACACACATGCAAGAGTTTCATTCAATTCAAATGTGCTGAACAAAACTGCCCAGTTAAATCTGAATGTGTGGATGGAAAATTGAACAAATATAATGAGGAGTTTAAAATGTTTGTGTGACTGGAATGGGGATGTGCTGAGCTGCAGCTTATAGGTGAGGGACCTCTGATGGATGGAGGTATGGATTGTGCTGCAGCCTCCCCATTATCTGTCGATAGGTCCAGGTGATGGTCAGACAGAGTTTGGGGGGGGGGGTTGCTAGTTTATTTTGCACTTCTTGATAGGTGGTACAAGAGGGACCAAGGATGATCGTGTATGTTCCCCTTCACACCCCATCCAGCAGCCCCAACTGTGGCAAATAGGGAGGAAGACTAGACAGGGGAGTTAAAGGTGAGCTCAGAAAGAATAAAAGCTGTGCAGATGGTCATAAGTTCAGGTGCAGGGAGCCCAAGTGCCATGAGTATTGGCATTTGGGTAACTATTCCTGCACCCCAGGTGACAGAGGGTTCTGTGAGGGTGAGGCACTCTTGGCGTATGGTTGTAAACACTTACAGCATTCGTTCTGGTGGCGTTAACCACTGCCTTCTGTCTCAGGCACTGTTACAACACACCATTCATTTTCAATAGTTTGATTATTTTGAAGTAGATCACAGATACATAATTCCACATATAACACCTTTTGTGTGCAAGAAGTGTCATCTGGTGCATTAGAAGTTGTGAAGAGGGGTAAACAGAGAGTTAACATGCTGATCCTATGATGCTACAGAGTGCCAGGCATGTCCTGTTCCTGTGAAGGTCTAAGATATAATGAAGGCTGTTCAACATGAACAGATCCTGTGGCATCTGGAAATCTGAAGGATACTTGGTAAGGAAGCTTTTGTGGCCATCAAGATGACAAATTCATTACTGTCATAGATGTCTTTCCTCAAGAAAATATTCATGTGATACTTTAGCATTTCAGTTTTCCTGAATAATTCTCAAGTACTTTCCCGTGATGCTGCAAATATCAGACAACTGTATGGTAATTCTTTTTCAGTTTTGAAATTCTAAAAGTTATTCTTTTTAACATGGTAATTCTTTTTTCAATTTTGAATTCCAAAAAGTTAATCCTTTTAACATTCATATTAATGTGAACTGCCATAGTTCTGTCTTTCGTAAAACAAACTGTGTGTATTAGTGTTACCAGAGATTGTGGGAATCATCACTTCTATTATGTTGTAAGTATGATTCCTGCACCATATGTGAATGCCCAGTATGGTTGAACCTCACAGTAGTTATGGGCCAAATTTTCCCTCCTGTGACTGAGGGATACCGTTTTCTTTACTGACTAGAGGCACACATAGGTGCCAGACTTCACCACCGACAACTACCACTTAACTAGCGCCTAGAAGCATTAGCAAGGCTCAGTTACCTAAAGACAGCCATGGTGGGAAGACAGCACAATCCACCAACCTAGGCCTCAATTTTACTCTACAGTGTAAACAAACAAAATTGTATGTGGTTCTGATAATGAAAACAGGTAACAACAATCATATGCGCATCAAGAGATCATAAAGAGTGATTTTTTGATACAATAGAAGACTCGGTCTTGAAGACCAGGGAGCGAAGTTAGAGAGGATCATGTGCTGAGTCACTGGGAACATTCTCAGATTAACCCCTTAGTGAGGCAATCACAAATATTTTACCACAGTATTGGCAAAATTTCAATCCTGAAAAGATCATATAATCTTGTGTTTGTTATTAAATAAAGCATAATTTACTGAATGAAATGGTATACAATTCAACCTGGTAAGACATTTACTAACACTTCATGCCTGTTAACTTTTACTGTACTGCTAGCAAGCATGGGAGGTACTCTAGGGGTATTTTCAGGCTTACTGAGTGAGATTTGTGGCATTTTTGTAAGTGTTTTTGCCACAAACATAATTGATAATGGTTTCCATTAGCAATATCTCTCATCATATAAAAGCAACATATGTGCAAAAATTATTTCATAAGACAAGGGTACAGATCTAGTATCATTGTCCTTGACATCTCTATGCATACTTACCATGATGTAGAAAACTTTAGGCCTATAGAATTTTGATACACTATATGGGATGCAACTTCAAATATTAATTGCCTTATATTTTGCCTCAGTGTCATGCTTCTAGTGTGATGGGGTGTTCATGTAAGGTCAACCACCCTCTAAGGTTCAGTGGTGGTGACATGCGAAGGTAAAAAGGTCTTTACGGGACACCAAGGCTTAAATGCCTCTATGGTGCTATGTTTAAAACCTAGGATTCTTTGAATGGCTCTTTGTACTTCTTTGATATTTTAAAACCCTATGTAAGATAAACATAGAGATATTCAAAAGAAGGCCAGATAAGTGATCAAAAACAGTCCGAAAATGAACTGAAGAATGACACTTATAGTAAGCAATGAAAATGATGGCAGGAAAGAAATATTTTTAAGAAAGAATTAACTGCAGTGAGCAGTATATGCTAGCCGTCTCATAGCAAAATCATATCATAGGTACTTGGAGATAAGTACACACGCCCTAAGTGGCCCTTCATGAGGTTGGAGGCTCAGGGCTTGTCGCCCTCTGCAGTTATCTTGTAACATCCCATTATTGCAATAAATATTGGGGTAACATGTATAGGCAAAAAAGTAATGTGGAATTAAGCTATGAAAAAACATGAAAGTACTGAACATAGAGTAATCTGCTTTATTTTCAGTAAGTGAAAATTATGGTGGATGCATTTGGCAATGTGGTGAATAATTTACATCAGGAAAGTATACTTTGCTTTACTTATTTTGGAAGTGTAATGGAGGTCCCAGTTCTTTCAATGTGGCCATGTATGCAAACTTTGGGTTTTTGTAGGCATTTCAGAGTTTAATGAAGAATCTCTGAGAGATGTGAAAATTTTAAAATCTGGAAAATATTGTACTTGTATTGATCCTCTTAGCACAGCAGAGATGACATAAAAACACAGTATTTAACAAGCCAGAAAGAATGAGAATTTCTAAGAAATGTGAAGTTTGACCATCTTCATATGCATATCCTGAGTAGTATGGTAGTGGGTACCATACAGGATCCCTGTAGCATTCTGGGGAAATCTTTCGTTATCTTGGGTAATACATGGGCTCCTTCCTGCAGGTGAGTGCAGTGGCTGGGTCACCCAACAGCAGCAGTAACAAAATCTACCCATGTGAAGTATGTGGCCATGTGTTTAAGTGGCCATACCTGCTGGCGCGCCACTACCGGACTCACACAGGAGAGAAGCCCTTCCCCTGTCCTCATTGCACCTACCGCACCACTCGCCGGGAGTACCTCAACCGTCACATAGGGTCCTATCACCCGTCCCATGTTTACCAAGAAACTGGGCCATGCTGAGGGCAGGGCATGAGAGGTCAGTGATGGATGAGTAGGCCATTTGAGAATGGTGTTGGAAACCTGGGGATATGTGGTCACTCATATAAGTTCTTATGTTTTAGGACCCTGGTAGAAGCCTTGGGATTTTGTAACTAGTTGTGGAGGCTTGAGATGTGATATAGTTACTAAAGGTCAGAGATTCCGGGTCATTTGTGGAAGCCTGGGACATATGAGATTGATGATAGAAGCTTGGCTGAAGAATGGCTATTGGGTAAAGCATTGGGCACTTAAGTCTTATAGCAGAAGACTTGAGCGTGTTCTCTTGGTAGTGTAAGCTTAGAATACACAATAATGGGTGAAAACTTGGATATATGGCTTTACTGATGTAAATCTTGGATAACTAGGGTCATTGATGAAAGCAAATGGGTTTATTGATGTAAGCCTGAGACGACCTGTACCATTGAAGGAAGCGTGAGATAACTTCCATCATTGAAGTGAGCCTAGTAATTATGGTATCTGCAGTAGAAGCATACAACCTTTTAGGTTGTTAGTGGAAGCTTGGGATGTGAGGCCATTTGTATGAATCTAATACAAATGGGATCAGTAGCATAACCATAGGACAAACAGGGGTCGATGTTGGAGACAATGGATATGCAGGAAACCTGTGACAAGTGACAACTGGTGGAGGCCTACAGCATGCAGGATCAGTACTAGAAGTTTGGTATATAGGGTCATTGGTGATAGCCTGAAACTAAATATTTAGGGTCAGCAGTGGAGGCGTAGGATCTGTGGAATCGCTGGTGGAAGCCTGGGTCATTTAGGGTCATCTATTTTGAACCTGGTACATGTGTGGGGTTAGGGATGGAAGCTTTTGTCTGTCTGTTAGATCTTTATGAGACTGTAAAGCAGTGCATAACTCACATGTGACGCAAAATGTTTTCCGATAGACAAGTAATGTTATATTTTTCAGATGTACATGAATATGATGTATAAAGATGTTAGAAAATGGATTGTAAAAAAGTGCTATTTACAAACACTGAATTATTGTTATGCTTGATAATATTTTAGACAACATTATATCAGTTTTGAAAATCATTTTGTGTTTGGTTATATGCTTGCCTGCCATGGCATGTCACCTTTGAAATCTCCTCCAAATACTTTATTTACATCTTATCTTCACACGCACACACACATACAATATATATTATATATATTTTATTATTTTGCTTTGTCGCTGTCTCCCGCGTTTGCGAGGTAGCGCAAGGAAACAGACGAAAGAAATGGCCCAACCCACCCCCATACACAATGTATACACACACACGTCCACATATGCAAATATACATACCTATACATCTCAATGTACACTTATATATACATACACAGACACATACATATATACCCATGCACACAGTTCACACTGTCTGCCCCCATTCACTCCCATTGCCACCTCGCCACACATGGAATACCATCCCCCTCCCCCCTCATGTGTGCGAGGTAGCACTAGGAAAAGACAACAAAGGCCCCATTCGTTCACACTCAGTCTCTAGCTGTCATGCAATAATGCCCAAAACCACAGCTCCCTTTCCACATCCAGGCCCCACACAACTTTCCATGGTTTACCCCAGATGCTTCACATGCCCTGATTCAATCCACTGACAGCACGTCAACCCTGGTATACCACATCGATCCAATTCACTCTATTCCTTGGTTCCTTTCACCCTCCTGCATGTTCAGGCCCCGATCACACAAAATCTTTTTCACTCCATCTTTTCACCTCCAATTTGGTCTCCCACTTCCCCTCGTTCCCTCCACCTCTGACACATATATCCTCTTGGTCAATCTTTCCTCACTCATTCTCTCCATGTGCCCAAACCATTTCAAAACACCCTCTTCTGCTCTCTCAACCACGCTCTTTTTATTTCCACACATCTCTCTTACCCTTACATTACTTACTCGATCAAACCACCTTACTCCACACATTGTCCTCAAACATCTCATTTCCAGCACATCCACCCTCCTGCGCACAACTCTATCCATAGCCCATGCCTTGCAACCATACAACATTGCTGGAACCACTATTCCTTCAAACATACCCATTTTTGCTTTCCGAGATAATGTTCTCGACTTCCACACATTCTTCAAGGCTCCCAGGATTTTCGCCCCCTCCCCCACCCTATGATTCACTTCCGCTTCCATGGTTCCATCGGCTGCCAGATCCACTCCCAGATATCTAAAACACTTTACTTCCTCCAGTTTTTCTCCATTCAAACTTACCTCCCAATTGACTTGACCCTCAACCCTACTGTACCTAATAACCTTGCTCTTATTCACATTTAATCTTAACTTTCTTCTTTCACGCACTTTACCAAACTCAGTCACCAGCTTCTGCAGTTTCTCACATGAATCAGCCACCAGCGCTGTATATATAAAAGGGAAGGGAGCGGGGGGCTGGATATCCTCCACTCTTTTTTTTTCCCCAAAGAAGGAACAGAGAAGGGGGCCAGATGAGGATATTCCCTCAAAGGCCAGTCCTCTGTTCTTAACGCTACCTCGCTAACGCGGGAAATGGCAAATAGTATGAAAGAAGAAATATATATATATATATATATAATATGTATCCTTTTCTTAATCAAATGATTCTTCAGTTTTGCTTTATGCATAATTGTTAGCAGTAGCAAGCACAAAAATCAAAAAGTTCATTTTATTCATATGTGGTGTCTTTATTGTTCTCTCATCATTTATTTTATTTATGCTGCCTTGTTAGCACCTTTTTCCTCCTTGTCAATCCATAAGTTCTTCAAAGCATTTTTCTTGAATGACATGCAGTTTGATAAGTTTCTGTATCCTGTAACTTGAGCCCTTAAAACATTCTCTTTAAGCATTCTTTAAAGATGATTTAGGAAATTTCTGCTTTTAGTCTTTTGAATTCTTTAGAAGATCTTAAGAGAACCAAGAACTTGTTGTTGCCTGTATGGAAACCGTAAGGTCTATGTTTATTCATATACTTCTCACATACCACGAGAGCACATTATTGCTGATCATAATTCGTGCCTAGGTTCACCTGAATCCTGGGCATGGCAGTTGACCCACAGCCAATCCTGGAATGCTCATATGGTGTCATTCTGTAAAGGCATGCATTGCAAATGCAAATGTTCGAAGTATAGGGGTATAAGTTTATTGAATGTACCTGGTAGATTGTATAGGACAGTGTTGATTGAGAGGTTGATGATGTGCACAGATTATACTTGGTGGTTGTTGGTAGGCAGCCATTGACCAGGGAGGTATATTACCTGTACTACCAGCCTGAGTATCGGGAGTGTTGGTGGTTACTGCTTTATGAGCCAGCACTTCAGTGGTTGTCAAGTTGCACTTCTCTGACCCAGGTAGCTGACTTTTCTTTCTGCTTTACCCACAAGTGGACTACTGGCATTCTGTCTACAAATATATGGTCTCTCCTTGTCATGCATGACATGAGAACACTTCATTTTTGTAACTAGATTTTCCTGTGGTGAGTACTGTGCTAACCCCACCTTTGGCAGAGTGATTGGAGCAATAGATAGAAGTAGTTGCTAGGAACATTTAGGTAGGAGCATTAGCAAGAAACATGGGTAGAAGTAGTAGGTAGGAACAGCAGGCAGGAGCATTGGGTAGAGGTAATCAGTAGGAACATTAGGTAGGAGCCTCTGCAAAGCCTGTGCAAACACTGCATTAGATTTGCACTCTGCCAGTGGCCTGTTAAGGGTGAGGCACAAAAGAATAAGAAGTGGCACTAGAGTTCACTAGATATGGAGAGACTATTGCTGTGGCCACTCCATTGAGTGAGTTTCTGTTGAGAACAGGCATCATATAACAGTGTTGCTTCAGGTATGTTAGAGGATGTGTGGATCAAGTGTTTGCTTTGAAGAATTTGTATGAGAAATATTTGGAGAGAAGCAAGGATTTGTATGTGCTATTGATGGATTTGGAGACAGTATAAGAGACTGCTGATAGAGATGCTCTGTGGAAGGCAATACGAATGTATAGAATGGATGGTGAGCTGCTAGAAGCATTGAGGAGTTTCTGTCAAGAGAGTGAGGCATGTTAGCAATGAGTTAAAAGAGAGGAAGAAGTAAACCATAGGTTAGGTAAGGAGGCTAAGGCCCTAGGTGCACTGAAGAGTGTGTAGAAAGAGAGGTCATTGTATGTGAGGGCAAAGATTTATTTTGTTCTAGAGTGATAGTTAATCATATAACACATTGTCTTACCCTGGGGAAACATTAGCCAAAATTGTATTAGTTGCCCTATCTTGCCATCATTTAGATTGAAAGGTACACTTTATAATTTAGCATGTAGAGAAGGCTTATGTCACAAGCAATTCTCGTTAGCACTGGAGAAGTAATGTAGCGACTGAATTACTGATAGTACATGATGGGGGAAAGTACAGCCCTGGCATGTGCTCAAACCAATTATTGTTTAATCAATAATAGTCTTTGGGGACACTAATTATGATGGTAATGATTTAGTAGATGTTGAAGGGTTATCCCTAGGGAAAAGTTCTTTGTAAGTTATCCACTGATGGTGGCAGAGATGAAAATGCATGAGCCAGCAAAGGTCAACAGACGTGATGAACCGAGCTTGTGTGATGCACCAAATTTGAATGTCTGTACAGCCACAAATATGGATGAACACTAAACAACATCATGAGAGTATCGTAACACATATCACTAGACCAGAAAAAGATCAAAATCATAAATCAAACCATTGTAAGTCAGAAGTCATCTGTATATATATATATATATATATATATATATAGAAGTGGTAGAGGATGTGTGGATCAGGTGTTTGCTTTGAAGAATGTATGTGAGAAATACTTAGAAAAGCAAAGGGATTTGTATGTAGCATTTATGGATCTGGAGAAGGCATATGATAGAGTTGATAGAGATGCTCTGTGGAAGGTATTAAGAATATATGGTGTGGGAGGCAAGTTGTTAGAAGCAGTGAAAAGTTTTTATCGAGGATGTAAGGCATGTGTACGTGTAGGAAGAGAGGAAAGTGATTGGTTCTCAGTGAATGTAGGTTTGCGGCAGGGGTGTGTGATGTCTCCATGGTTGTTTAATTTGTTTATGGATGGGGTTGTAAAGGAGGTAAATGCAAGAGTCCTGGAAAGAGGGGCAAGTATGAAGTCTGTTGGGGATGAGAGAGCTTGGGAAGTGAGTCAATTGTTGTTCGCTGATGATACAGCGCTGGTGGCTGATTCATGTGAGAAACTGCAGAAGCTGGTGACTGAGTTTGGTAAAGTGTGTGGAAGAAGAAAGTTGAGAGTAAATGTGAATAAGAGCAAGGTTATTAGGTACAGTAGGGGTGAGGGTCAAGTCAATTGGGAGGTGAGTTTGAATGGAGAAAAACTGGAGGAAGTGAAGTGTTTTAGATATCTGGGAGTGGATCTGTCAGCGGATGGAACCATGGAAGCGGAAGTGGATCATAGGGTGGGGGAGGGGGCGAAAATTTTGGGAGCCTTGAAAAATGTGTGGAAGTCGAGAACATTATCTCGGAAAGCAAAAATGGGTATGTTTGAGGGAATAGTGGTACCAACAATGCTGTATGGTTGCGAGGCGTGGGCTATGGATAGAGATGTGCGCAGGAGGATGGATGTGCTGGAAATGAGATGTTTGAGGACAATGTGTGGTGTGAGGTGGTTTGAGCGAGTAAGTAACGTAAGGGTAAGAGAGATGTGTGGAAATAAAAAGAGCGTGGTTGAGAGAGCAGAAGAGGGTGTTTTTGAAATGGTTTGGGCACATGGAGAGAATGAGTGAGGAGAGATTGACCAAGAGGATATATGTGTCGGAGGTGGAGGGAACGAGGAGAAGAGGGAGACCAAATTGGAGGTGGAAAGATGGAGTGAAAAAGATTTTGTGTGATCGGGGCCTGAACATGCAGGAGGGTGAAAGGAGGGCAAGAAATAGAGTGAATTGGAGTCATGTGGTATACAGGGGTTGACGTGCTGTCAGTGGATTGAAGCAAGGCATGTGAAGCGTCTGGGGTAAACCATGGAAAGCTGTGTAGGTATGTATATTTGCGTGTGTGGACGTGTGTATGTCCATGTGTATGGGGGGGGGGGGCCATTTCTTTCGTCTGTTTCCTTGCGCTACCTCGCAAACGCGGGAGACAGCGACAAAGTATAAAAAAAAAAAAAAAAAAATATATATATATATATATATATATATATATATATATATATATATATATATATATATATATATATATATATATATATGTATATTATCCCTGGGGATAGGGGAAAAAGAATACTTCCCACGTATTCCCCGCGTGTCGTAGAAGGCGACTAAAAGGGGAGGGAGCGGGGGGCTGGAAATCCTCCCCTCTTGTTTTTTTTATAATTTTCCAAAAGAAGGAACAGAGAAGGGGCCAGGTGAGGATATTCCCTCAGAGGCCCAGTCCTCTGTTCTTAACGCTACCTTGCTAATGCGGGAAATGGCAAATAGTTTGAAAAAGAAAGAAATATATATATATATATATATATATATATATATATATATATATATATATATATATATATATATATATATATATATATACATATATCATACTTTATCGCTGTCTCCCACGTTAGCGAGGTAGTGCAAGGAAATAGAGGAAAAAGTGGCCCAACCCACCCACATACACATCCACACATGCACATATACATACCTATACATTTTAACATATACATAGATATACATACACAGACATATACATATCTACACATGTACATAATTCATACTTACTGCCTTTATTCATTCCTGTCGCCACCCCGCCACACATGAAATAACATCCTCCCTCCCCCCACGAGGTAGTGCTTGGAAAGGACAAAAGGCCACATTCGTTCACACTTGGTCTCTAGCTGTTATGTGTAATGCACTGAAACCACAGCTCCCTTTCCACATCCAAGCCCCACAAAACTTTTCATGGTTTACCCCAGACGTTTCACATTCCCTGGTTCAATCCATTGACAGCACATCGACCTCGGTATACCACAAAGTTCCAATTCACTGTATTCCTTACGTACCTTTCACCCTTATGCATGTTCAGGCCCTGATCGCTCAAAATCTTTTTCATTCCGTCCTTCCACCTCCAATTTGGTCTCCTACTCCTCCTTGTTCCCTCCACCTCTGACACATATATCTTCTTTGTCAATCTTTCCTTACTCATTCTCTCCATGTGACCAAACCATTTCACTACACCCTCTTCTGCTCTCCCAACTACACTCTTTTTATTACCACACATCTCTCTCACCCTTTCATTACTTAATCAAACCACCTCACACCACATATTGTCCTCAGACATCTCATTTCCAACACATCCACCCTCCTCCCCACAACCCTATCTATAGCCCATGCCTCACAACCATATAACATTGTTGAAACCACTTCAAACATACCCATTTTTGTTCTCCAAGATATTGGTCTCACCTTCCACACATTCTTCAGCGCTCTCAGAACCTTCACCCCCTCCCCCACCCTGTGACTCACTTCAGCTTCCATGGTTCCATTCACTGCCAAATCCACTCCCATATAACTAAAACACTTCACTTCCTCCAGTTTTTCTCCATTCAAACTCACCTCCCAACTTGTCCCTCAACCCCACTGAACCTAATAACCTTGCTCTTATTCACATTTACTCTCAGCTTTCTTCTTTCACACACTTTACCAAACTCAGTCACCAGCTTCTGCAGTTTCTCACCCGAATCAGCCACCAGCGCTGTATCATCAGCGAACAACAACTGACTCATTTTTATGTTATACTTAGTTGCTGTCTCCCACGTTAACGAGGTACCGCAAGGAAATAGATGAAAGAATGGCCAAACCCACCCAAATACACATGTATATACATAAACACCCTCACACGCATATTTATTTGTTCATTTTATTATACTTTGTTGCTGTCTCCCGTGTTAGTGAGGTACCACAAGGAAACAAACAAATGAATGGTCCAACAGACCCACATGCACATGTATATACATACACATCCACACTCACACATATACATACCTATACATTTCAACATATACATATATATACATAGACATTTACATATATATACACATGTGCTTATTCATACTTGCGGCCTTTATCCCTTCCCATCGCCACCCCGCCACAAATGAAAAACATCACCCCCTCACGTGCTTGCACGAGGTAGCGCTAGGAAAAGACAACAAAGGCCACATTCATTCACACTCAGTCTCTAGTTGTCAGTCTCTAGTTGTCATGTATAATGCACCAAAACCACGGCTCCCTTTCCACATCCAGGCACCATAAAATTTTCCATGGTTTACCCCAGATGCTTCACATTTCCTGGTTCAATTCATTGACAGCACGTCAACCCTGGCATACCACATCGTTCCAATTCATTCTGTTCCTTGCACGCCTTTCAACCTCCTCTGTGTTCTGGCCCCAATTGCTCAAAATCTTTTCCGCTCCATTCTTCCACCTCTAATTTGGTCTCCCACTTCTCGTTCCCTCTACCTCTGACACATATATCCTCTTTGTCAATTTTTCCTCACTCATTCATTCACCTTCAGTCTAGCTGTCATGTATAATGCACTGAAACCACAGCTCCCTTTCCACATCCAGGCCCCACAAAACTATATATATATATATATATATATATATATATATATATATATATATATATATATATATATATATATATATATATATATGTGTGTGTGTGTGTGTGTGTGTGAGTGTGTGTATAAGAGTGGATGGGCCATTCTTTGTCTGTTTTCCTGATGCTACTTTGCTGATACTAGAAATGGTGATCTAGTATGCTGAAAAAACAAAAAGAAAAAAATATGTATGTTTGTTCCCTGTTTTTTTTTAGTGTTTCTCTTTATTACCATCTATTAGTTTTTTATTCTTCATTAGGTAAGGAGATCAAACCTGAGAAGCATATTCTAGTGTTACCCTTATGTAGGATATGAAGAGCTTCCTGAATATTTCCTTAGGCATGATTTTGAATATAATTCTATCTACTGGTCTCCATAAACCATCTGTTCAGGTGGGAGTCTGGCAGCAAAGTAAGGACAATATTGACTCTTAAGGATCTCTCACACACCGAGTTACGATGCTGCTTTCTTTGTGCATGATGATATTCATATCAAGGCCTCTTTTCACTTTGATTCATCCCTGTTACTCTTGTCAGCTTTCATCAACTTTGGAGCCTGCCTATGTCCCCTCGTAAGTTCATGTGCATAAAGAATATTTGTGAATACTGTCTCCTTGTGTTATGGGAAGGAAGTTTTACACTTGTGTTGCCCCATCTCCTTACCTTGTATATGTGTATCCCACATCAGTTAATGTGTGTAATTACTATTTGTGATTGGTAGTTGTGTGTTACATGGATAGAGTTTCACACTCGTGTTACCCGATCTCTTAACCTTGTATATATGTATCATGTCTTTATTCCTATGTATGCACACACACACACACACACACACACACACACACACACACACACACACACACCCTAATGAATGCCAGGTACCCAGGTGTGTTTGTGTGTGTGTATGTGTGTATAGTACCTTTACCGTATGTGGAATACATGTGTACTCTGAGACTTCCCTCTCCCTCACTTTAGTATTAACTCCCACAGGGCCTTCTTCGCCTGTCTTCACTGTCAAGTGGAACACTCAACCCAATGAGCCAGGTGTCATCCATGGGTTCTAGTGAGGGGGGCCACATCTGCAGTGTCTGTGGGAAGAGGTTTAATCGCCCTTCCCTCCTGACAAGGCACATGAGAATTCATACCGGGGAGAGACCCTTCCCATGCCCTTATTGCAACCACCGAGCCAACCAGAAGTTCAACCTTGTCATGCATATCAGAAGCAATCATGGCTTTGTTGTTTCTCAAGCATCTCTGTAGACCACAACAGAAAATGATCATATGAGTTCATCGTGTTACAAGTGAATTAAAAGATGACACATTTTATACAGGAAATTTTGACTGTCTGGTTTGGTTGAAGAACAGAGGATTTTTTTTTCAAAGTTAGAATTCAGTCTTACTTTTGAGAAAAAAAAAATTGGGTAATAATTCAAGATGTGCTAGAAACTACTTTAAATTTTCAATATATATATATATATATATATATATATATATATATATATATATATATATATATATGTATATTATTTTCATACTATTCGCCATTTCCTGCATTAGTGAGGTAGCGTTAAGAACAGAGGACTGAGCCTTTGAGGGAAATCATCTCTTGGCCCCTTTCTCTGATCCTTCTTTTGGAAATTTAGAAACAAGAGGGGAGGATTTCCAGCCCTTCGCTTCCTCCCCTTTTAGTCGCCTTCTACGATATATTATATATATTTTATTATTTTGCTTTGTCGCTGTCTCCGCGTTTGCGAGGTAGCGCAAGGAAACAGACGAAAGAATGGCCCAACCCACCCCCATACACAATGTATACACACACACGTCCACATATGCAAATATACATACCTATACATCTCAATGTACACTTATATACATACACAGACACATACATATATACCCATGCACACAGTTCACACTGTCTGCCCCCATTCACTCCCATTGCCACCTCGCCACACATGGAATACCATCCCCCTCCCCCCTCATGTGTGCGAGGTAGCACTAGGAAAAGACAACAAAGGCCCATTCGTTCACACTCAGTCTCTAGCTGTCATGCAATAATGCCCAAAACCACAGCTCCCTTTCCACATCCAGGCCCCACACAACTTTCCATGGTTTACCCCAGATGCTTCACATGCCCTGATTCAATCCACTGACAGCACGTCAACCCTGGTATACCACATCGATCCAATTCACTCTATTCCTTGGTTCCTTTCACCCTCCTGCATGTTTCAGGCCCCGATCACACAAAATCTTTTTCACTCCATCTTTCACCTCCAATTTGGTCTCCCACTTCCCCTCGTTCCCTCCACCTCTGACACATATATCCTCTTGGTCAATCTTTCCTCACTCATTCTCTCCATGTGCCCAAACCATTTCAAAACACCCTCTTCTGCTCTCTCAACCACGCTCTTTTTATTTCCACACATCTCTCTTACCCTTACATTACTTACTCGATCAAACCACCTTACTCCACACATTGTCCTCAAACATCTCATTTCCAGCACATCCACCCTCCTGCGCACAACTCTATCCATAGCCCATGCCTTGCAACCATACAACATTGCTGGAACCACTATTCCTTCAAACATACCCATTTTTGCTTTCCGAGATAATGTTCTCGACTTCCACACATTCTTCAAGGCTTCCCAGGATTTTCGCCCCCTCCCCCACCCTATGATTCACTTCCGCTTCCATGGTTCCATCGGCTGCCAGATCCACTCCCAGATATCTAAAACACTTTACTTCCTCCAGTTTTTCTCCATTCAAACTTACCTCCCAATTGACTTGACCCTCAACCCTACTGTACCTAATAACCTTGCTCTTATTCCATTTAATCTTAACTTTCTTCTTTCACGCACTTTACCAAACTCAGTCACCAGCTTCTGCAGTTTCTCACATGAATCAGCCACCAGCGCTGTATATATAAAAGGAAGGGAGCGGGGGGCTGGATATCCTCCACTCTTTTTTTTTCCCCAAAGAAGGAACAGAGAAGGGGCCAGATGAGGATATTCCCTCAAAGGCCAGTCCTCTGTTCTTAACGCTACCTCGCTAACGCGGGAAATGGCAAATAGTATGAAAGAAGAAATATATATATATATATATATATATATATGTATCCTTTTCTTAATCAAATGATTCTTCAGTTTTGCTTTATGCATAATTGTTAGCAGTAGCAAGCACAAAAAATCAAAAAGTTCATTTTATTCATATGTGGTGTCTTTATTGTTCTCTCATCATTTATTTTATTTATGCTGCCTTGTTAGCACCTTTTTCCTCCTTGTCAATCCATAAGTTCTTCAAAGCATTTTCTTGAATGACATGCAGTTTGATAAGTTTCTGTATCCTGTAACTTGAGCCCTAAAACATTCTCTTTAAGCATTCTTTAAAGATGATTTAGGAAATTTCTGCTTTTAGTCTTTTGAATTCTTTAGAAGATCTTAAGAGAACCAAGAACTTGTTGTTGCCTGTATGGAAACCGTAAGGTCTATGTTTATTCATATACTTCTCACATACCACGAGAGCACATTATTGCTGATCATAATTCGTGCCTAGGTTCACCTGAATCCTGGGCATGGCAGTTGACCCACAGCCAATCCTGGAATGCTCATATGGTGTCATTCTGTAAAGGCATGCATTGCAAATGCAAATGTTCGAAGTATAGGGGTATAAGTTTATTGAATGTACCTGGTAGATTGTATAGGACAGTGTTGATTGAGAGGTTGATGATGTGCACAGATTATACTTGGTGGTTGTTGGTAGGCAGCCATTGACCAGGGAGGTATATTACCTGTACTACCAGCCTGAGTATCGGGAGTGTTGGTGGTTACTGCTTTATGAGCCAGCACTTCAGTGGTTGTCAAGTTGCACTTCTCTGACCCAGGTAGCTGACTTTTCTTTCTGCTTTACCCACAAGTGACTACTGGCATTCTGTCTACAAATATATGGTCTCTCCTTGTCATGCATGACATGAGACACTTCATTTTTGTAACTAGATTTTCCTGTGGTGAGTACTGTGCTAACCCCACCTTTGGCAGAGTGATTGGAGCAATAGATAGAAGTAGTTGCTAGGAACATTTAGGTAGGAGCATTAGCAAGAAACATGGGTAGAAGTAGTAGGTAGGAACAGCAGGCAGGAGCATTGGGTAGAGGTAATCAGTAGGAACATTAGGTAGGAGCCTCTGCAAAGCCTGTGCAAACACTGCATTAGATTTGCACTCTGCCAGTGGCCTGTTAAGGGTGAGGCACAAAAGAATAAGAAGTGGCACTAGAGTTCAACTAGATATGGAGAGACTATTGCTGTGGCCACTCCATTGAGTGAGTTTCTGTTGAGAACAGGCATCATAAAAACAGTGTTGCTTCAGGTATGTTAGAGGATGTGTGGATCAAGTGTTTGCTTTGAAGAATTTGTATGAGAAATATTTGGAGAGAAGCAAGGATTTGTATGTGCTATTGATGGATTTGGAGACAGTATAAGAGACTGCTGATAGAGATGCTTGTGGAAGGCAATACGAATGTATAGAATGGATGGTGAGCTGCTAGAAGCATTGAGGAGTTTCTGTCAAGAGAGTGAGGCATGTTAGCAATGAGTTAAAAGAGAGGAAGAAGTAAACCATAGGTTAGGTAAGGAGGCTAAGGCCCTAGGTGCACTGAAGAGTGTGTAGAAAGAGAGGTCATTGTATGTGAGGGCAAAGATTTATTTTGTTCTAGAGTGATAGTTAATCATATAACACATTGTCTTCCCCTGGGGAAACATTAGCCAAAATTGTATTAGTTGCCCTATCTTGCCATCATTTAGATTGAAAGGTACACTTTATAATTTAGCATGTAGAGAAGGCTTATGCACAAGCAATTCTCGTTAGCACTGGAGAAGTAATGTAGCGACTGAATTACTGATAGTACATGATGGGGAAAGTACAGCCCTGGCATGTGTCAAACCAATTATTGTTTAATCAATAATAGTCTTTGGGGACACTAATTATGATGGTAATGATTTAGTAGATGTTGAAGGGTTATCCCTAGGGAAAAGTTCTTTGTAAGTTATCCACTGATGGTGGCAGAGATGAAAATGCATGAGCCAGCAAAGGTCAACAGACGTGATGAACCGAGCTTGTGTGATGCACCAAATTTGAATGTCTGTACAGCCACAAATATGGATGAACACTAAACAACATCATGAGAGTATCGTAACACATATCACTAGACCCAGAAAAAGATCAAAATCATAAATCAAACCATTGTAAGTCAGAAGTCATCTGTATATATATATATATATATATATATAATTAGAAGTGGTAGAGGATGTGTGGATCAGGTGTTTGCTTTGAAGAATGTATGTGAGAAATACTTAGAAAAGCAAAGGATTTGTATGTAGCATTTATGGATCTGGAGAAGGCATATGATAGAGTTGATAGAGATGCTCTGTGGAAGGTATTAAGAATATATGGTGTGGGAGGCAAGTTGTTAGAAGCAGTGAAAAGTTTTTATCGAGGATGTAAGGCATGTGTACGTGTAGGAAGAGAGGAAAGTGATTGGTTCTCAGTGAATGTAGGTTTGCGGCAGGGGTGTGTGATGTCTCCATGGTTGTTTTTAATTTGTTTATGGATGGGGTTGTAAAGGAGGTAAATGCAAGAGTCCTGGAAAGAGGGGCAAGTATGAAGTCTGTTGGGGATGAGAGAGCTTGGGAAGTGAGTCAATTGTTGTTCGCTGATGATACAGCGCTGGTGGCTGATTCATGTGAGAAACTGCAGAAGCTGGTGACTGAGTTGGTAAAGTGTGTGGAAGAAGAAAGTTGAGAGTAAATGTGAATAAGAGCAAGGTTATTAGGTACAGTAGGGGTGAGGGTCAAGTCAATTGGGAGGTGAGTTTGAATGGAGAAAAACTGGAGGAAGTGAAGTGTTTTAGATATCTGGGAGTGGATCTGTCAGCGGATGGAACCATGGAAGCGGAAGTGGATCATAGGGTGGGGGAGGGGGCGAAAATTTTGGGAGCCTTGAAAAATGTGTGGAAGTCGAGAACATTATCTCGGAAAGCAAAAATGGGTATGTTTGAGGGAATAGTGGTACCAACAATGCTGTATGGTTGCGAGGCGTGGGCTATGGATAGAGATGTGCGCAGGAGGGTGGGGTGTGCTGGAAATGAGATGTTTGAGGACAATGTGTGGTGTGAGGTGGTTTGAGCGAGTAAGTAACGTAAGGGTAAGAGAGATGTGTGGGAAAAAAAAAGAGCGTGGTTGAGAGAGCAGAAGAGGGTGTTTTTTAAATGGTTTGGGCACATGGAGAGAATGAGTGAGGAGAGATTGACCAAGAGGATATATGTGTCGGAGTGGAGGGAACGAGGAGAAGAGGGAGACCAAATTGGAAAGGGGGAAAGATGGAGTGAAAAAGATTTTGTGTGATCGGGGCCTGAACATGCAGGAGGGTGAAAGGAGGGCAAGAAATAGAGTGAATTGGAGTCATGTGGTAAAACAGGGGTTGACGTGCTGTCAGTGGATTGAAGCAAGGCATTGTGAAGCGTCTGGGGTAAACCATGGAAAGCTGTGTAGGTATGTATATTTGCGTGTGTGGACGTGTGTATACATGTGTATGGGGGGGGGGGGGCCATTTCTTTCGTCTGTTTCCTTGCGCTACCTCGCAAACGCGGGAGACAGCGACAAAGTATAAAAAAAAAAAAAAAAAAAATATATATATATATAATATATATATATATATATATATATTATATTATATATATTATATATATATATATATATGTATATTATCCCTGGGGATAGGGGAAAAAGAATACTTCCCCCGTATTCCCCGCGTGTCGTAGAAGGCGACTAAAAGGGGAGGGAGCGGGGGGCTGGAAATCCTCCCCTCTTGTTTTTTTTATAATTTTCCAAAAGAAGGAACAAGAAGGGGCCAGGTGAGGATATTCCCTCAGAGGCCCAGTCCTCTGTTCTTAACGCTACCTTGCTAATGCGGGAAATGGCAAATAGTTTGAAAAAGAAAGAAATAATATATATATATATATATATATATATATATATATAATATATATATATATATATATATATATATATATATATATATATATACATATATCATACTTTATCGCTGTCTCCCACGTTAGCGAGGTAGTGCAAGGAAATAGAGGAAAAAGTGGCCCAACCCACCCACATACACATCCACACATGCACATATACATACCTATACATTTTAACATATACATAGATATACATACACAGACATATACATATCTACACATGTACATAATTCATACTTACTGCCTTTATTCATTCCTGTCGCCACCCCGCCACACATGAAATAACATCCTCCCTCCCCCCACGAGGTAGTGCTTGGAAAGGACAAAAGGCCACATTCGTTCACACTTGGTCTCTAGCTGTTATGTGTAATGCACTGAAACCACAGCTCCCTTTCCACATCCAAGCCCCACAAAACTTTTCATGGTTTACCCCAGACGTTTCACATTCCCTGGTTCAATCCATTGACAGCACATCGACCTCGGTATACCACAAAGTTCCAATTCACTGTATTCCTTACGTACCTTTCACCCTTATGCATGTTCAGGCCCTGATCGCTCAAAATCTTTTTCATTCCGTCCTTCCACCTCCAATTTGGTCTCCTACTCCTCCTTGTTCCCTCCACCTCTGACACATATATCTTCTTTGTCAATCTTTCCTTACTCATTCTCTCCATGTGACCAAACCATTTCACTACACCCTCTTCTGCTCTCCCAACTACACTCTTTTTATTACCACACATCTCTCTCACCCTTTCATTACTTAATCAAACCACCTCACACCACATATTGTCCTCAGACATCTCATTTCCAACACATCCACCCTCCTCCCCACAACCCTATCTATAGCCCATGCCTCACAACCATATAACATTGTTGAAACCACTTCAAACATACCCATTTTTGTTCTCCAAGATATTGGTCTCACCTTCCACACATTCTTCAGCGCTCTCAGAACCTTCACCCCCTCCCCCACCCTGTGACTCACTTCAGCTTCCATGGTTCCATTCACTGCCAAATCCACTCCCATATAACTAAAACACTTCACTTCCTCCAGTTTTTCTCCATTCAAACTCACCTCCCAACTTGTCCCTCAACCCCACTGAACCTAATAACCTTGCTCTTATTCACATTTACTCTCAGCTTTCTTCTTTCACACACTTTACCAAACTCAGTCACCAGCTTCTGCAGTTTCTCACCCGAATCAGCCACCAGCGCTGTATCATCAGCGAACAACAACTGACTCATTTTTATGTTATACTTAGTTGCTGTCTCCCACGTTAACGAGGTACCGCAAGGAAATAGATGAAAGAATGGCCAAACCCACCCAAATACACATGTATATACATAAACACCCTCACACGCATATTTATTTGTTCATTTTATTATACTTTGTTGCTGTCTCCCGTGTTAGTGAGGTACCACAAGGAAACAAACAAATGAATGGTCCAACAGACCCACATGCACATGTATATACATACACATCCACACTCACACATATACATACCTATACATTTCAACATATACATATATATACATAGACATTTACATATATATATACACATGTGCTTATTCATACTTGCGGCCTTTATCCCTTCCCATCGCCACCCCGCCACAAATGAAAAACATCACCCCCTCACGTGCTTGCACGAGGTAGCGCTAGGAAAAGACAACAAAGGCCACATTCATTCACACTCAGTCTCTAGTTGTCAGTCTCTAGTTGTCATGTATAATGCACCAAAACCACGGCTCCCTTTCCACATCCAGGCACCATAAAATTTTCCATGGTTTACCCCAGATGCTTCACATTTCCTGGTTCAATTCATTGACAGCACGTCAACCCTGGCATACCACATCGTTCCAATTCATTCTGTTCCTTGCACGCCTTTCAACCTCCTCTGTGTTCTGGCCCCAATTGCTCAAAATCTTTTCCGCTCCATTCTTCCACCTCTAATTTGGTCTCCCACTTCTCGTTCCCTCTACCTCTGACACATATATCCTCTTTGTCAATTTTTCCTCACTCATTCATTCACCTTCAGTCTAGCTGTCATGTATAATGCACTGAAACCACAGCTCCCTTTCCACATCCAGGCCCCACAAAACTATATATATATATATATATATATATATATATATAATATATATATATATATATATATAATATATATATATATATATATGTGTGTGTGTGTGTGTGTGTGTGAGTGTGTGTATAAGAGTGGATGGGCCATTCTTTGTCTGTTTTCCTGATGCTACTTTGCTGATACTAGAAATGGTGATCTAGTATGCTGAAAAAACAAAAAGAAAAAAATATGTATGTTTGTTCCCTGTTTTTTTTTAGTGTTTCTCTTTATTACCATCTATTAGTTTTTTATTCTTCATTAGGTAAGGAGATCAAACCTGAGAAGCATATTCTAGTGTTACCCTTATGTAGGATATGAAGAGCTTCCTGAATATTTCCTTAGGCATGATTTTGAATATAATTCTATCTACTGGTCTCCATAAACCATCTGTTCAGGTGGGAGTCTGGCAGCAAAGTAAGGACAATATTGACTCTTAAGGATCTCTCACACACCGAGTTACGATGCTGCTTTCTTTGTGCATGATGATATTCATATCAAGGCCTCTTTTCACTTTGATTCATCCCTGTTACTCTTGTCAGCTTTCATCAACTTTGGAGCCTGCCTATGTCCCCTCGTAAGTTCATGTGCATAAAGAATATTTGTGAATACTGTCTCCTTGTGTTATGGGAAGGAAGTTTTACACTTGTGTTGCCCCATCTCCTTACCTTGTATATGTGTATCCCACATCAGTTAATGTGTGTAATTACTATTTGTGATTGGTAGTTGTGTGTTACATGGATAGAGTTTCACACTCGTGTTACCCGATCTCTTAACCTTGTATATATGTATCATGTCTTTATTCCTATGTATGCACACACACACACACACACACACACACACACACACACACACACACACACCCTAATGAATGCCAGGTACCCAGGTGTGTTTGTGTGTGTGTATGTGTGTATAGTACCTTTACCGTATGTGGAATACATGTGTACTCTGAGACTTCCCTCTCCCTCACTTTAGTATTAACTCCCACAGGGCCTTCTTCGCCTGTCTTCACTGTCAAGTGGAACACTCAACCCAATGAGCCAGGTGTCATCCATGGGTTCTAGTGAGGGGGGCCACATCTGCAGTGTCTGTGGGAAGAGGTTTAATCGCCCTTCCCTCCTGACAAGGCACATGAGAATTCATACCGGGGAGAGACCCTTCCCATGCCCTTATTGCAACCACCGAGCCAACCAGAAGTTCAACCTTGTCATGCATATCAGAAGCAATCATGGCTTTGTTGTTTCTCAAGCATCTCTGTAGACCACAACAGAAAATGATCATATGAGTTCATCGTGTTACAAGTGAATTAAAAGATGACACATTTTATACAGGAAATTTTGACTGTCTGGTTTGGTTGAAGAACAGAGGATTTTTTTTTCAAAGTTAGAATTCAGTCTTACTTTTGAGAAAAAAAAAATTGGGTAATAATTCAAGATGTGCTAGAAACTACTTTAAATTTTCAATATATATATATATATATATATATATATATATATATATATATATATATATATGTATATTATTTTCATACTATTCGCCATTTCCTGCATTAGTGAGGTAGCGTTAAGAACAGAGGACTGAGCCTTTGAGGGAAATCATCTCTTGGCCCCTTTCTCTGATCCTTCTTTTGGAAATTTAGAAACAAGAGGGGAGGATTTCCAGCCCTTCGCTTCCTCCCCTTTTAGTCGCCTTCTACGACACGTAGGGAATACATGGGAAGTATTCTTTCTCCCCTATCCCTAGGGATAATGTATATGTATATTATATAGTTATTTATTTTTATTATACTTTGTCGCTGTCTCCTGCATTAGCGAGGTAGCGCAAGGAAACAGACGAAAGAATGGCCCAACCCACCCACATACACATGTACATACATACATGCCCACACACACACACACACACACATATTCACACCTATACATTTCAACATATACATACATATACATACACAGACACATACATATATACACATGTACATTCTCATACTTGCTGCCTTCATCTATTCCCATCACCACCCTGCCACACATGAAATGGCACCCCCCCTTCCCCCATGAACTCGTGCGAAGTAGCGCTAGGAAAAGACAACAAAGGCCACATTCGTTTACACTCCGTCTCTAGCTGTCATGTGTAATATATATTTTCACACTTCTCTCTTCACCAGACAACTCTCCTTGACTCTCATATCACACACCACCCCAACCCAAACACCCTACATCTGCCACTCTATCATCAAACACATTCAACAGTCCTTCAAAATACTCACTTCACCATCACCTGTTATCACGTCCTCCCTTGCTCCCTTCACTGATGTTCCCATTTGTTCTCTTGTCTTTTGCATATTGTTTGCCTCCTTCTAAAACATCTTTTTATTCTCCTTAAAGTTTAATGAGACTCTCTCACCCCAACTCTCATTTGCCCTCTTTTTCAATCCTTGCACCTTCCTTTTGACCTCCTACTGCTTTCTCTTATTCATCTCCCAGTCATTTGCACTCCTTTCTTTTTAAGTACTGTCCAAATGCCTCTCTTTTTTTTCACTAACAGCTTTACTTCTTCCCACCACTCACTAACCTTTATTATCTGCCCACGCCCCACCTTTCTCATGCCGTTTACATCTCTTGTATATGCTGTCATTGCTTACATAAATGCATACCATTCCTCACTCACTCCATTCCATTGACAGCATGTCGACCCCAGTATACCACATTGTTCCAGTTCACTTTATCCCATGCATGCCTTTCACCTTCTTGCATGTCCAGGCCTGATAGCTGAAAAATCTTTTTCTCAATCCTTCCATCTCCAGTTTGGTCTTACCATGCTTCTTGTTCCCTTCACTTCTTAGGGTGTGAATTTGAATGGAGAAAACTTGAAGGAAGTGAATTGCTTTAAATACCTGAGAGTGGTCATATCAGTGAATGGAAAAATCAAAGCAGAAATGAGTCATAGGGTGGGTGAGGGGGTGAAGTTTCTGTAAGTGCTGAAGAATGTGTGGAAAGAGAGATTATTATTTTGGAGGGCAAGAATGGGTATGTTCAAAGGTAATGTACTCTCAACAGTATTATATGGATGCGAGGCATGGGCTACAGATAAGGCTATGTGGAGGAGGGTGGATGTGTTGAAAATGAAATGTTTGAGGACAATGTGTGGTGTGAGGTGTTTTGATTAAGTAATAAAAGGGTAAGAGAGATGTGTGGTAATAAAAAAAAATATTGAGAGAGCTGAAGAGTATGTGCTGAAATGGTTTCAATGATACATGTTCCTTTAATTATATAGATTTATTTGCAATACTTATATGAAATGTATATACATATTCTTTATTGCCTGGCCAGCACAAAAAAGATGTACTGTCCTTCATGACATTTTGATGATTAATGAACAGTTGAGGTGAAAAAATATTGGCAAAGGATGTGGATACATTCTCTGAGTTGTCATTTGTTTTGTGACTCACTACATTATTTTCCTGCCCCAGACTGTATATAGCACACTTTTAATCAACTGCCAGAGGTGTTCCATGCTCTACGCTGCACATTCTGTTCATGAAGATAATCCATATTGAGTTCCTTTTATCTGCTGTTCTACAGATACTTTTCAAATACATCTTTTCCTTTTTATCCTGGTCTCTTCATTGTTTTCACTTCACTTTAATACCTATCATGTCCTAGCACCCCTGCATTGTTCTGATTCATAAGTTTTTTAATATACTTTTTACATTATCCTTTTACCTTCCCAGTCTCTCCATTCTTCCTTATCGATGAGAATAGAGAAAAGGAAGAAACAAATATGCCTGATATATGAATGAATTACGTTAGTTCTTTGGCTGTCCTGCTATATCTTATTCATTGGCAGATTTTTTTTTTTAGGTATACTCACTTGCCTTTTCTGCCTGTGTGAGATAGCATAAAGAGCGAAAACAAGGACATTTTTCACATCTTGGCACGTGACTTATTGTATTATCATCTATCGTGGTGCAGATAGACTTTTTATTATACACATATTTATACATTATTATTTTTGTTTTTATTATTATCATTATTATTGTTATTATTATTTATTATTGTTATTATTAGTTGGTTTTGTTAGTTGTTGGTATGATTATCATCATCATTACCATTTTCAGAATATTTTATTAATATTATTATTATTATTATTATTATTATTATTATTATTATTATTATTATTTATCCCTGGGGATTGGGGAGAAAGAATACTTCCCACGTATTCCCTGCGTGTCGTAGAAGGCAACTAAAAGGGAAGGGAGCGGGGGGCTGGAAATCCTACCCTCTCTTTTTTTTTTTTTTTTTTTTTTTTTTTAATTTTCCAAAAGAAGGGACAGAGAAGGGGGCCAGGTGAGGATATTCCCTCAAAGGTCCAGTCCTCTGTTCTTAACGCTACCTCGCTAACATGGGAGATGGCGAATAGTATGAAAGAAAGAAAGATTACTATTATTATTATTATTATTATTACTATTATTATTGTACCTGATTGCCATTTCTTGTGTCAGTGAGGTAGCGCTAGGGGACTGATGAAGAAAGGCCCATCCACTAACATACACCCACACACACAGACACACACACACACACACACACACACACACACACACACACACACACATGGAAAGAATGAGTGAGGAAAGATTGACAAAGAGGATATATGTGTCAGAGGAGGAGGGAACAAGGAGAAGTGGGAGACCAAATTGGAGGAGGAAGGATGGAGTAAAAACGATTCCAAGTGATTGGGGCCTGAACATACAGGAGGGTGAAAGGCGTGCAAATAATAGAGAGAATTGGAACGATGTGGTAAACTGGGGTTGACATGCTGTCAGTGGATTGAACCAGGGTATGTGAAGTGCCTGGTGTAAGCCATGGAATGTTTAGTGGGGCCTAGATGTGGAATGGGAGCTGTGGTTTCAGTGTTTGTGAGAAATACTAAGAAAAACTAATGGATTTGTATGTAGCAT
This sequence comes from Panulirus ornatus, assembly GCF_036320965.1. Classification (NCBI taxonomy): domain Eukaryota; kingdom Metazoa; phylum Arthropoda; class Malacostraca; order Decapoda; family Palinuridae; genus Panulirus; species Panulirus ornatus. The sequence continues at coordinate 48,829,385 of NC_092240.1, read as the reverse complement.
TTATGATCTGGAGAAGGCATATGATAGAGTTGATAGAGATTCTCTGTGGAAGGTATCAAGAGTATATGGTGTGGAAGATAAGTTGCTAGAAGCAATGAAAAGTTTTTATTGAGGATGTAAGGCATGTGTACGAGTAGGAAGAGAGGAAAGTGATTGGTTCCCAATGAATGTTGGTTTGTGGCTGGGGTGTGTTATGTCTCCATGGTGTTTAATTTGTTTATGGATGGGGTTGTAAGGGAGGTAAATGCAGGTGTTTTGGAGAGAGGGGCAAGTATGCAGTCTGTCATGGATGAAAAAGCTTGGGAAGTGAGTCAGTTGTTGTTTGCTGATGTTACAGCACTGGTGGCTGATATGGGTGAGAAGCTGCAGAAGCTGGTGACTGAGTTTGGTAAAGTGTGTGGAAGAAGAAAGCTGAGAGTAAATGTGAATAAGAGCAAGGTTTTTAGGTACAGTAGGGTTGAGGGACAAGTAGATTGGGAGGTAAGTTTGAATGGAGAAAAACTGGAGGAATTGAAGTGTTTTAGATATCTGGGAGTAGGTTTGGCAGCGGATGAAACCATCGAAACAGAAGTGAGTCACAGGGTGGGGGATGGGGCGAAGGTTCTGGGAGTGTTGAAGAATGTATGGAAGGCGAGAATGTTATATTGGAGAGCAAAAATGGGTATGTTTGAAAGAATAGTGGTTCCAACAATGTTATATGGTTGCAAGGCATGGGCTATAGATAGGGTTTTGCAGAGGAGGGTGGATGTGTTGGAAATGAGATGTTTGAGGACATGTGCTGTGAGGTGGTTTGATCAAGTAAGTAGTGAAAGGGTAAGAGAGATGTGTGTTAATAAAAAGAGTGTTGTTGAGAGAGCAGAAGAGGGTGTATTGGAATGGTTTGGTCACATGGAGAGAATGAGTGAGGAAAGATTGACAAAGAGGGTATATGTGTCAGAGGTGGAGGGAACGAGGAGAAGTGGGAGACCAAATTGGAGGTGGAAGGATGGAGTGAAAAAGATTTTGAGCAATCAGGGCCTGAACATACAGGAGGGTAAAAAGCGTGCAAGGAATAGAGTGAATTGGAATGATGTGGTATACAGGGGTCAACATGCTGTCAGCGGATTGAACCAGGGCATGTGAAGCATCTGGGGTAAAAAATGAAAAGTTCTGTGGGGCCTGGATATGGAAAGGGAGCTGTGGTTTCTGTGCAATACATGACAGCTATAGACTGCATGTGAACGAATGTGGCCTTTGTTGTCTTTTCCTAGCGCTACATCATGCACGCGTGGAGGGAAGGGGGTGCCATTTCATGTGTGGCGGGGTGGCAATGGGAATGGATGAAGGCAGCAAGTATGAATATGTACATGTGTATATATGTATATGTCTGTGTATGTATATGTATGTGTACATTGAAATGTATAGGTATGTATATGTGTGCGTGTGGGCGTTTATATATATACCAATGTATGTGGGTGGGTTAGGCCAGTCTTTCGTGTTTCCTTGGGCTACCTCGCTAATGCAGGAGACAGTGACAAAGTATAATAATAATAATATAATATTTATTCATATATATACATACATGGAAGCTGATGCAGTTTGACAAGATCCAAGCAGCAGAGCTGAAAGTTCTTTACCTCATTCTGGTATTAACAAGAAGAGATAAGAGCCAAAATATGCAGATAAAGAGAAAGCTAAGAATCATGCCTATAATACCAGAAAAAGAGAGATATCAATTGCAAAGACACTTGAAGAAGATAGCATTATGTAGACATTTTGAATAGATATCTGATTGTGCCTTAAAGAGAAGAAGACTACATAATAGACAAAGAGAGCAAAAGAACATGATCCAGAATGAGTGCATAACTGCATGAAGATTGTATTGATTGGAAAAAGTTCAAAAAGCAAACTACAGTAGTCTACTTGGATTATTATTATTATTTATTTTTTAGTATTATGCTTTGTCGCTGTCTCCCGTGTTAGTGAGGTAGCACAAGGAAACAAATGAAAGAATGGCCCAACCCACCCACATACACATGTATATACATGCATGTCCACACACGCACATATACATACCTATACATTTCAACATATACATATATATACATACACAGACATATACATATATACACATGTACATAATTCATACTGTCTGTCTTTATTCATTCCTATCGCCACCCCACCACACATGAAATGACAACCCACCCCCCCGCATGCACATGAGGTAGTGGTAGGAAAAGACAACAAAGGCCACATTTGCTCACACTCAGTCTCTAGATGTCATGTATAATGCACCGAAACCACAGCTTCCTTTCCACATCCAGGCCCCACAAAACTTTCCATGGTTTACCCCAGATGCTTCACATGCCCTGGTTCAATCCACTGACAGCACATCGACCCCGGTATACCACATCATTCCAGTTCAGTCTATTCCTTGCCTGCCTTTCACCCTCTTGCATGTTCAGGCCCCGATCACTCAAAATCATTTTCACTCCATCTTTCCACCTCCAATTTGGTCTCCCACTTCTCCTCGTTCCCTCCACCTCTGACACATATATCCTCTTGGTCAACCTTTCCTCACTCATTCTCTCCATGTGACCAAACCATTTCAAAACACCCTCTTCTGCTCTCTCAACAACACTCTTTTTATTACCACACATCTCTCTTACCCTTTCATTACTAACTTGATCAAACCACCTCACACCACATATTGTCCTCATACATTTCATTTCCAACACATCCATCCTCCTCCACACAACTCTATCCACAGCCCACGCCCTGCAACCATATAACATTGTTGGAACCACTATTCCACTTCCATTTTTGCTTTCCGAGATAATGTTCTTGCCTTCCACACATTTTTCAACGCTCCCAGAACTTTCGCCCCGTCCCCCACCCTGTGACTCACTTCCACTTCCATGGTTCCACATGCTGCCAAATCCACTCCCAGATATCTAAAACACTTCACTTCCTCCAGTTTTTCTCCATTCAAACGTACCTCCCAATAAGTTTACTTGTGTCTCAGCCCTACTGTACCTCATAACCTTGCTCTTATTCACATTTACTCTCGGCTTCCTTCTTTCACACACTTTACCAAACTCAGTCCACAGCTTCTGCAGTTTCTCACCCAAATCAGCCACCAGCGCTGTATCATCAGCGAACAACAACTGACTCACTTCCCAAGCTTTTTCATCCATAACAGACTGCATACTTGCCCCTCTCTCCAAAGCTCTTGCATTCACCTCCCTAACAACCCCATCCATGAACAAATTAAACTGCCATGGAGACATCACACACCCCTGCCGCAAACCGATATTCACTGGGAACCAATCACTTTCCTCTCTTCCTACTAGTACACATGCCTTACATCCTCAATAAAAACTTTTCACTGCTTCTAGCAACTTGCTTCCCACACCATATATTCTTGATACCTTCCACAGAGCATCTCTATCAACTCTGTCATATGCCTTCTCCAGATCCATAAATGGTACATACAAATACATTTGCTTTTCAAAGTATTTCTCACATACATTCTTCAAAGCAAATACCTGATCCGCACATCCTCTACCACTTGTGAAAGCACACTGCTCTTCCCCATTCTGATGCTCTGCACATGTCTTCACCCTCTCAATCAATACCCTCCCATATAATTTACCAGGAATACTCAACAAACTTATACCTCTGCAATTAGAGCACTCACCTTTATCCTCTTTACCTTTGTACAATGGCACTATGCAAGCATTCCGCCAATCCTCAGGCACCTCACCATGAGTCATACATACATTGAATATCCTTACCAACCAGTCAACAACAGTCACCCCCTTTTTTGATAAATTTGATAAATTATTATTATTATAAAGAAAAATTATTATTATTATTATTATTATTATTATCATTATTATTATTATTATTATTATTATTTATTATTATCATTATTATTATCATTATTATCATTATTATTATTTTTATAATTATTATTATTATTATTTATTTTTACTTTTATTATTATTATTGTTATAGATATTATCATCATTAGTATCAATATTGTTATTCCTGGGTATGAGGGTGAAAGGAAGTTACCTATCCATCTCTTGTGTGTCTTAAAAGATGAATGAGAGGGATTAAAGTGGGGAGGCTGGAAGTCTTGTAATGTTACTTTCCAAAAGTAGGAACAGAGTGAGAAGATGAGAGGAATGTTTTCTCTTGGGATCTCATCTGTTCTTATTGCTGACCAGTTAAGACAGAAAATAACAAACAAGTGAAAGGGGAAGAATTTTATTATTAGTCGTAGAAGTACTAGTAGCAGAAGAAGAATCATTATAATTACAGCATTATGATCAACCCCAGAAAATGGACTGTAGTTGGACAAGGGCCCATGCCAGGGTTGGAACTAACAAATCTTGCAACAAAAGTATTATTACTATTAATCGTATACTGTCAGCAACTAATATGGTTGGGAAATTCTCTTCAGAATAGATATACTGAAGGAGGAACTTGTTGAAATTGCTCTTTTTTCTAATGTTTATATGTATAAATTGATGAACAAATTCATGTATTTTCTTGCCAGTGAAATTTTACAGGAAAAGGCTAATGAAAGATGACCAGTACCCATCAGTATGATTTACTGAGAATTTCTGTTCAGGGGACATATTCATGTATTGTATTATGAAGAGTGTAAGGATAAATAAAGTCAGATTTACGAACAAAGACTCATTTACGATTACCCTCATCCCTTGGAGAAAAGGTATCAGATTAGATCTGTGTTTTTAGCTTTTTTTGAGTAATGGCTTTTCACAGCTTAGTACTTTTTAACAAGCCTGCGCTACCATGTAGTGCATGTAGTACTTTTGTGTGAGTGAACCTGGAAGTCTTTGCATAGGTGTTGGCTATATGCATAAACATGAAAGTGAACACATGAATAGTATCTGTGTGGAGAGAATGCTGCATCAAGTTACTAAGATGACTCAGGCTGAGAAACAAATCCCATGAGAGCCAATTAAATGACCTGAATCTATTTAGCTTGTAAAAGAAGGTTAAGAGGTGATCAAACACAAGTATTCAAAATTATCAAAGGCTCTGATAATAGTAACCTATCCAGATACTTAAGACTTGATTCGCTTTATTTCTCTTGTAGTAATAGATTCAAACTCATGGGCAAATTTTTTTAACAGGATTATCAACATGTGGAATGACTTGCCGATTAGATCGAGTAAAAGCACTATTATAGATATGTGTATGAAAAGACATGATGAATATTTTGCTTCAGGGCAAGGACTAACATTATTTGCTTCTGTCACATAGACAATTTTCAGATTATTCTCTTTGAATTATCTGAATGCTATCTAACTTTTACCAGATGAATCTGTAAATTTCTGATATTTTCCACCTCTATAAACAGCTTTGAAAGGAACTAGTGGTCTGTTACTGTTTAAATTCCTTTGTATTGTTGTTTGTAACAGCATTCTATTGATGACAAATTTAATCATACATTTGCTCATGTATATCTTGCACAACAAGAGTGCCTGTGGAGAGTCTTTCTTGTATAACACATAAATGGACGAGAATTTCTTTCAGTCTTTATTCTAAATCATATGCAGATTTATGTTTTTATGTCAGTATCTAAGTAAGAGATTTGCTTGTTAAGGAAAATATTGAAAAATAAATCTAATAAAACTACTTAACCATGTCTAATACTTTTTTTCTTCATACTGTCCACATATTCCCCTTATGTTATAGAAGGTGACTAAGAGGGGTGGGAGTGGGGCTGCTGAAAATCCTCCCTTTCAGTATCATTTTGCAAAAGGAAAGAGCCAAATGGGGATCTTTTTTCCTCTAAGACTCAGTCATTTTTTCTGGACACAATCTTGCATATGTGAGAAATAGCAAGCAAGTATGAAAGAAGAAGAAAAGATATATATATATATATGTATTTACTCGATGGCCTCTTTCTGAGAAAGTCTTGGTACGCAGGATCTCTTTTCAGAGGCTTCTGCAGCCCAAGGCAACAGGGTTTCTGAAAGCTTCAAAACTCTACTACAGTCAGTAGCAGTTGAACGAATGGACTCCTTTGGGGGGTAGATAAATTTATCAACAAACTGTACTCTGATGATACAACTTTGCAGGAGTAACGAAAATCAGGTGGAGTCTTGTTTTAGTTTGGGAAATTGTGTGAGGGAGAAAGTTGAAAGTAAATGTGAATAAGAGCAAAGTTATTCGACTCAGCAGGGTTGAGGAATAAGTTAGTTGGGATGTTAGTTTGAATGGAGAAAAATTGGAGGAAGTGAAGTGTTTTAGATATCTGGGAGTGGATCTGTCAGTGGATGGAACCATGGAAGCGGAAGTAAGTCATAGAGTGGGGGGAGGGGGTGAAGATTCTGGGAGTGATGGACAATGTGTGGAAAGAGAGAACATTATCTTGGAGAGCAAAAATGGGTATGTTTGAAGAAATAGTGGTTCCAACGATAATATATAGTTGGGAGGCATGGACTAGAGATTGGGTTGTACAGAGGAGAGTGTATGTGTTGGTAATGAAATGTTTGAAGACAATATGTAGTTTGAGGTGCTTTGATTGAGTGAAGGGTAAGAGAGATGTGTGGTAATAAAAATGAGTGTGGTTGAGAGAGCAAAAGAGGGTGTGTTGAAAAGGTTTGGACATATGGAGAAAATGAGTGATGAAAGGCTGACAAATTGGACATATGTCAGAGATGGAGAGAACAAGAAGTGTGAGATCAAATTGGAGGTGGAAGGATGAAGTGAAAAAGATTTTGAGCAATTGAGGCCTGAACATGCAGGAGGGTGAGATTTATGCAAGGAAGAGAGTAAATCAGAACAGTGTGGTATACCAGGGTAGATGTGCTGTCATTGGAGTGAACCAGGGCATGTGAAATGTCTAGGGTAAACAATGGAAAAGTTATGGGGCTGTGGTTACGGTTCATTGTACATGACAGCTAAAGCTTGAGTGTGAATGAATGTGGCCTTTTTTGTCTCTTTTCCTGGTGTTACCTTGCTGATGCAGGGGGTAGCAATACCTGAACATCCATGAGTGTGAAAGATCTGTATGAGGTAAGAGTGTGAGGTAAGGGGTGATGTGCTGTTAATGGACTGAACCAGGGTATGTGAGGCAGCTGGGGTAAATCATGGAAAAGTCTGTTGGGGTCTGGTTGTGTATTGTGGGCTGTGGGTTTGGTGCATTGCACATGATAGCTAGGTATTGGATGTGAGCAAATGCAGCTTTTCTTCATCTGTTCCTGGTGCTACCTCACTAATGTGGGAAATGGTGGACAAGCATGAATATATGTGTGGTGTTACTGGACTGCCTGCTTAATTTTACACTTCAAGTGAAAAGTTACTGTTGCTGAGGCTATATCATTAACAGTACAGTCTTGTTAAAGAACTTCGTACTCCAAAGGAACCTACACTTAACTAATACTGGAAGTAGTGCAGGCTTGTGTTACAGGAGCCTTTAGAAATATCAAGGTTAATGCCAGAACTCTTTTATAGAAATTGCTCCTGGGTAATTATGAGTAGAAGTAATTATATAGATGCTACTGAGATTCACCTGCTTTGAGGTTACACCATGAATGAAATTCACCTGTGGTTAGGCTGTATCGCTGGGAGTAGTCATGGCAAAGAATTTCTAGCTCCAAAGGAGTTTATATTTTCCTACAGCTAGAAGTGCAGTTTTGGGTTGCAGAAGTCTAAGGAAAAAGATTTAGGGTAACACAAGGAATCTTACATAGAAATTGGTCCTGGAGTAATTATGAATGAATAAATGAATATTATATATATATATATATTATATATATATAATATATATATATATATTTTTTTTTTTTTTTTTTCATACTATTCGCCATTTCCCGCGATAGCGAGGTAGCGTTAAGAACAGAGGACTGGACCTTTGAGGGAATATCCTCACCTGGCCCTCTTCTCTGTTCCTTCTTTTGGAAAAAATATATATATATATATATATATATATATATATATATATATATATATATATATCCCAGCATTTCATGTGTGGCGGGGTGGTGATGGCAATGAATAAAGGCAGCAAGTATGAATTATGTTCATGTATATGTCTGGGTATGTATATATATGTATATGTTGAAATGTATAGGTATGTATATGTGCGTGTGTGGACGTGTATGTATATACATGTGTATGTGGGTGGGTTGGGCCATTCTTTCGTCTGTTTCCTTGCGCTACCTCGCTGACGCGGGAGACAGCGATAAAGTATGATAAATAAATAATATATATATATATATATATATATATATATTTTCTTTTCTTTCAAACTATTCGCCATTTCCCGCGTTAGCAAGGCAGCGTTAAGAACAGAGGACTGGGCCTCTGAGGGAATATCCTTACCTGGCCCCCTTCTCTGTTACTTCTTTTGGAAAATTAAAAAAAACAAAACAAGAGGGGAGGATTTCCAGCCCCCCCGCTCCCTCCCCTTTTAGTCGCCTTCTACGACACGCAGGGAATACGTGGGAAGTATTCTTTCTCCCCTATCCCCTATCTATCTTATCTATATCTCTTTGACACCTGTTCCCTTCTGGAACGGGATGATATATATATATATATATTTTTTTTTTTTTTTTTTTTTTCATACTATTCGCCATTTCCCGCATTAGCGAGGTAGCGTTAAGAACAGAGGACTGGGCCTTTGAGGGAATATCCTCATATGGCCCCCTTCTCTGTTCCTTCTTTTGGAAAATTTAAAAAAAAAATGAGAGGGGAGGATTTCCAGCCCCCCGCTCCCTTCCCTTTTAGTCGCCTTCTACGACATGCAGGGAATACGTGGGAAGTATTCTTTCTCCCCTATATATATTTATCTATTTATTCACTTTGCCCCGTCGCCGTCCCCCTCGCTAGCGAGGTAGTGCAAGGAAACAGACGAAAGAATGGCCCAACCCACCCACATACACATGCATACACACACACGTCCACACACACCAACATATACACACCTATACATCTCAACGCATACACACACATACACACACAGACATATACATATATACCCATGTACATAATTCATACTGTCTGCCTTTATTCATTCCCATCGCCACCCCACCACACATGGAATAACAACATCCTTCCCCCTCATGTGTGTGAGGTAGTGCTAGGAAAAGACAACAAAGGCCCTATTCGTTCACACTCAGTCTCTAGCTGTCATGTAATAATGCACCGAAACCACAGCTCCCTTTCCACATCCAGGCCCCACAGAACTTTCCATGGTTTACCCCAAATGCTTCACATGCCCTGGTTCAATCCATTGACACCATGTCGACCCCAGTATACCACATCGTTCCAATTCACTCTATTCCTTGCACGCCTTTCACCCTCCTGCATGTTCAGGCCCCGATCACTCAAAATCTTTTTCACTCCATCTTTCCCCCTCCAATTTGGTCTCCCACTTCTCCTCGTTCCCTCCATCTTTGACACGTACATCCTCTTTGTTAATCCTCCTTACTCATCCTCACGAGTCCAAATCATTTCAACAAAGACACTTCTGCTCTCTCAACCACTCTTTTTATTACCACACATATCTTTTACCCTTTCATTACTTAGTCAATCAAACCACATATATTTTATTTCATATATATTTGTCATTTCCCATATTAGTGAGGTAGTGTTAAGAACATGAGGATATATTATTATATATAATATATATATATATATATATATATATATATATATATATATATATATATATATATATATGTATATACTGTGGTTTCAGTGCATTATTACATGACAGCTAGAGACTGAGTGTGAACGAATGGGGCCTTTGTTGTCTTTTCCTAGCGCTACCTCACACACATGATGGGGTTGTTATTTCATATGTGGCGGGATGGCGATGGGTATGAATAAAGGCAGACAGTATGAATTATGTACATGTGTATATATGTATATGTCTGTGTGCGTATATATATGTATACGTTGAGATGTATAGGTATGTATATTGTGTGTGTGGACATGTATGTATATACGTGTGTATGTGGGTGGGTTCGGCCATTCTTTCATCTGTTTCCTTGCACTACCTCGCTAATGCGGGAGACATTTATTCATTCATAATTACTCCAGGACCAATTTCTATGTAAGATTCCTGGTAATTACTGTACATATGTTACAGGAAGAGAGTTTTACTCTCATGTTGCCCTGTTTATTAACCGTGTGTAAATGTATCATGTCTTTACTTCTGTGTGTGTGTGTGTGTGTGATTACCTATTTGCACAGTACAGAGAGTTCTATACTCGTGAGGCCCCATCTCTTGAACTTTCTTTACCTATGCTGAGATTTTGCAAAAAAGCAAGGCTGAAAGATTGTGCTAACTGTTGGAGGATTTAGAGTTAAGGATAAGAAATTGTGAGTTGCATGTCAAGTATTATGTGTAAGATGGAAAGACCTTTGTCACTGTAGACTGAATGCCAGCAACCCACATATATGTGAGGCATGAAGAAAAGATAACAACGTATACCAGTGAGGGGGAAGTTGACAGCCATTGAAGTGCTGGTTCACTGTGCTGCGTCACAAACACTCCTGATACTCATATGGTGGTATCTCCCTTCTCGGTGTTGCTTGCATCCTACTACCTATGTGTATGTGTGTGGATGTCTGTGTATCTCTCCACTGTATGGAACATATGTATACTCCGAGTCTTCCCTCTCCCTCACTCCAGTGTTAATTCCCACAGGGCCTTCATCTGTCTTCATCATCAGGCGGAACACTCAACCCAGTGAACCAGGTGTCATCCAGGGTTTCTAGTGAGGGGGACCACATCTGCAATGTCTGTGGGAAGAGGTTTAACTTCCCTTCCCTCCTGGCAAGGCACATGAGAATTCATACTGGGGAGAGACCTTTCCCGTGCCCTTATTGCAACCACCGAGCCAACCAGAAGTCCAACCTTATAATGCATATAAGAAGCAATCATGGCTTTGTTGCCACTCCAGGATCATTGTAGACCACAGAAAATATTCACTCATGTTGATTGTGTTACCTAAAAATTGTAAGATAATGTTCGTTTTATATAGGAAATTTTTACTATTGTATTTTTATGAAGAATTTTGATGATTTTGATTTTGCAAAGTTAGAATTCATTGTCACACATGACAAAAAAAATTGAGTGATCAAAAAAATTCTGAACACTTTAAAACATGCAATATTTGGATATTCTTTTTTTATTCATCTGAGTTAAACATTTTAATGCTTATTGATAAGGATGCTATTTTATTCTTATTTCTTATTCTAGATATATCATTCTTGTTTGAAATATTGATTCAGTATTAAAAACGACTTTAGGCTTGTGGTGATGATAATGATTATGATAATTCAGTTTTAAACTTTACTTTATGCTTACGATGATAATAATGATAGATTATCAGTGCAGGAAGACTGATGATAATAGTAATAAAAACAATTACATTAATTATAATATGATAATTCTTATCATGATGATAAATACATACGACATTAGTGATGATAATGATGATATCTTTGATGGATTATTGTTGTTAGTTTTATCAGAAATGCAATCTAATATTTCAGTTAGGTCATTGAATATAATCTTTACAAAGGAGGTCTGCTCATTTTCATGTTTATAGTCTAAATTAAGTTTCTCTCATTCTTTTATCAGTTGTGGCAAACGTTTCTCCCATAATCCAAGTTTTCCTTTATATCCTGTTCACCACAATGTGCACTCTTCACTTCAATACAGTTCTTTCCACCTCCCAGCATGCCTGCGTACTTTTGATTTGCGAACAGTTGGCAGCAACATTAAGTAGAAGTTGATAGGAACATTAGGCAGAGCACTTGGTAGGAACATTAGGTAGGAGTCTCTGGAAACGCTGCACAATAGTTGCCCTCTGCCAGTGTTTTATATACCTGATACATAGTAGTGGATTATACTATGGAAGTGAAGTGAGTCATAGAGTGGGTGAGGGGTCAGAGATCCCAGGTCCATTGAGAAATGCCTAGATGAAGAACTTATTGTCTGGGAGAGCAAGGATGGGTATGTTTGGTGATATGATGGTCCCAACAACGCTACATGGATTGGGCTCTAAATGCATAAGAATGGAGGAGAGTGAATATCCTAAAAATGGAACATCAGAAAACACTGCGTGGTTTGAGGAGGGTTGATCCTTTTAGGAATAACAGTGGGAGAAAGAGATATCTTGGTGAGTGGAATATGACCGGAAGGTGAACGGGATGAGCTGAATAGGATGAGAGAAAAGGATGAGAGAAAAGACTAACTATGAAGACATATGTGTCTGATATGGGGAGACTAATAGAGGAGGGGGAGGCTTAGGAGTTGAGAGAATAAAAGTTAAAGAGGTTACAAGTTACCTGGGCCAGAAAATACTTTTTTTTTAAAGATCATAGTGAACAACATGGCATGGGCAGAACAGGCCCCAAGCAAAGGTCATCTTGAATGAAAAAGATAGGTAAAAGAAAAAGAAAGTAAAAATTAGGCAAGACCCTGCATGTGTTTGTAGACCGATCTTTAAAGGAAAGATGAGGGAAAGATGAGGGACAGAAGAGTATTCCACAGCTAACCAGTTCAAAGGAAGAACGAAGTGTCATAACAGCCATCCTCGAGTAGCGAGTCTCCTTACAGAAAATGTGAGAAGCAGCAGCCAGATTCATGCTTCAGGTCCAAGCCTTCAGGGCAGGGACCTTTCCATGACCTTCAGCTGCTTCATATGCTCTAGTTCCGACAAAAGACGGCACATTACCCCTATATACCACAGTGCTCCAATTCACTCCATTATGTCCATGCCTTTTATACTCCTGTGTGTTCAGGCCCTAAGCATTCAAAATTTTGTTCACTCCATCCTTCCATCTCCAGTTTGGTATTCCCATTCTCCTTGTCCTCTCCATTTTTGACATATATATCTTATTTGTCAATCTTTCTTCATTCATTTTCCCTATATTATCATCATATTCATTATTGTTACTGTATTCTTCTTCTTCATCTTCTTCTTCTTCTTCTTCTTCTTCTTCTTATTATTATTATTATTATTATTATTATTATTATTTATTTATTTATTTCATTTTGCTTTGTCGCTGTCTCCCGCGTTTGCGAGGTAGCGCAAGGAAACAGACGAAAGAAATGGCCCAACCCACCCCCATACACATGTATATACATACACGTCCACACACGCAAATATACATACCTTCACAGCTTTCCATGGTTTACCCCAGACGCTTCACCAGTCCTGATTCAATCCACTGACAGCACGTCAACCCCGGTATACCACATCGATCCAACTCACTCTATTCCTTGCCCGCCTTTCACCCTCCTGCATGTTCAGGCCCCGATCACACAAAATCTTTTTCACTCCATCTTTCCACCTCCAATTTGGTCTCCCACTTCTCCTCGATCCCTCCACCTCCGACACATATATCCTCTTGGTCAATCTTTCCTCACTCATTCTCTCCATGTGCCCAAACCATTTCAAAACACCCTCTTCTGCTCTCTCAACCACGCTCTTTTTATTTCCACACATCTCTCTTACCCTTACATTACTTACTCGATCAAACCACCTCACACCACACATTGTCGTCAAACATCTCATTTCCAGCACATCCATCCTCCTGCGCACAACTCTATCCATAGCCCACACCTTGCAACCATACAGCATTGTTGGAACCACTATTCCTTCAAACATACCCATTTTTGCTTTCCGAGATAATGTTCTCGACTTCCACACATTCTTCAAGGCTCCCAGGATTTTCGCCCCCTCCCCCACCCTATGATTCACTTCCGCTTCCATGGTTCCATCCGCTGCCAGATCCACTCCCAGGTATCTAAAACACTTTATTTCCTCCAGTTTTTCTCCATTCAAACTTACCTCCCAATTGACGTGACCCTCAACCCTACTGTACCTAATAACCTTGCTCTTATTTACATTTACTCTTAACTTTCTTCTTTCTTACACTTTACCAAACTCAGTCACCAGCTTCTGCAGTTTCTCACATGAATCAGCCACCAGCGCTGTATCATCAGCGAACAACAACTGACTCACTTCCCAAGCTCTCTCATCCACAACAGACTTCATTCTTGCCCCTCTTTCCAAAACTCTTGCATTCACCTCCCTAACAACCCCATCCATAAACAAATTAAACAACCATGGAGACATCACACATCCCTGCCGCAAACCTACATTCACTGAGAACCAATCACTTTCCTCTCTTCCTACACGTACACATGCCTTACATCCTCGATAAAAACTTTTCACTGCTTCTAGCAACTTGCCACCCACACCATATATTATTATTATTATTATTGATATTATGTATCCCTGGGGATAGGGGAGAAAGAATACTTCCCACGTATTCCCTGTGTGTCATAGAAGGCGACTAAAAGGGGAGGGAGCGGGTGGCTAGAAATCCTCCCCTCTCGTTTTTTTGATTTTCCAAAAGAAGGAACAGAGAAGGGGGCCAGGTGAGGATATTCCCTCAAAGGCCCAGTCCTCTGTTCCTAACACTATCTTGCTAATGCAGGAAATGGCGAATAGTATGAAAAAAAAATTGATATTATTATTATTATTTTTTTTTCAAACTATTCGCCATTTCCCGCGTTAGCGTTATTATTATTATTATTATTATTATTATTATTATTATTATTATTATTATTATTATTATCATCATCATTTATATTATTTTCATAGACTAGAAGAGGAAGGTATTTAGGAAGAAGTGCATGGATGTATGAAGGAGGTTTATAGTATATGGAAGACAAGATGTGGGCATTTGAGAAAGGGTAGAGAGTGGTGGGATGAGGAAGTTGCTGTTGAAAGTGAAAAGAGAGATTTATGGGTGCTACTTGCAGCAAAGGAGTGTGGGTGATAGGGAAATGTACCAGAGACAGTGGCAAGAGGTCAAAAGCAAGATGCAAGCATCGGAAAAGAGGGAAAATGAGAGTTAGAGTATGAGAGAATATTGTCAAACTTTAGGAGGACTAAGAAAATGTTTTAGAAGAAGTTAAATGGAGAGAAAACCAAGAGAACATATGGATTCATGAGTGAAGGAAGCAGCTAGAAAAGAGAACAGTTGGAGATGATTGGGTATTTAGAAGGGCTGTTGAACATGTTAAATGTTAGGATGTCAGATGTTAGGCATTTGGGATGGAGAGGTACAAAAAGAGAGAGAGCAAATGTTTGGTAAAAAGAGGGGAAACAGTGAAAGCCATGTGTGTAAGGTGAGGTATGGCAAAATGACTGGAGTATGAGATACTGCAGTAGAATTTCTGAAGAAAGAGGATGACAGTGTTGCTAATTGGTTAGTCAGGATTTTTAGTGTATATATGAACTATGGTTAGGTGCCATATATAAAGAAAAAGGAGTAGTCGTGAATACTTGAATCACAGAGATCTAAATCTGTTGCGAATGACTGGTGATTGAGGTAAGGTGGCATGCACATGACGTTAGACTGGGATGGAGCAATGTGGTTTCAAGAGTGATCGAGGAAATGTGGACCAGATGTTTGCTTTGAAAAGTTTGTGTTGGGAATATTTTCGAGAAAGAGAGGGATTTGCATATGGCATTTATGAATCTTGAAAAGAGTGTGATTGGGCTGACAGAGATGCCTTGTGGGAGGTGCTATGAGTGCTTGATGTTAGAGAATTACTAGATCAGGGGTTAGCAATTCTTTTTTTCTTTGGCTGTATGTAGCCAGGACTTAGGCTGTACGTAGCCAGGACTTTTATATATGCGGAAGGGGAATGATACCAAATAAATGATGTGCATCTGGCAAGCTTAAGAAGGTGACCAAGTGTGATTTGATTATTTGCATTTTGGGTGAACAAGAAATGGAAATAAGTAATAGGGGGTAAGACTTGTGAGAAGTGTAAATGATTCTGAAAAAATTGTACTACAATATTATGATTAATGAATGCTGCTTTTGATTGGCCCCTTATTTATTTTTATTTGGTGTTAAAAAACTTTTTATGTTTTTTTTTTCATCAGTTTCATATTGTGGTAGTTGAGCGTTATCTATCTTGATGTACATTTCTGGTTCTGCATTTCATATCTTAATCCTTTGAAGTAGTTTTTACACTTGTTGGATGGGCATCTACCGGTTACAGCTGATCACCAGTTACACGCTAGTAAAGTGGCTTACTAGGTTGTGGATTCCAAAAGGATGTGGTGAAGATTTTTTGGGCAGAAGTAAGGTGTGTGTGCGTGTGTGCAAGCAGGAAGGGTCTTGGGTGAGAAGTTGTAGTTGAAGGTGGGTCTTTGTCAAAGGTATGCAATGTTGCCATGGCTGTTTAATCTGTTTATGGATGGGGTGGTGAGGGAGGTGAATGCAAGTGTCATAAGGAGAGGGTTAAGTCTATGCTGGTGGAAGGGGAATGAGGTGTGAGGATGAAGACCTGAGAGATGAGTCAGTTGCTTTTAACAGATGACACAGCTCTGGTGGAAAACTCAAAAAAGAGCGTGCATAAGCTGGTGCTTGAGTTTAGGAAAATGAGTGAAAGGAGGAAATTGATAGTTGATATAAATAAAAGGGGTGAGATAGGTTGATTCGAATATGGATCTGAACGGAGAGAATGAAAGGAAGTTGTGTGCTTTGGATACCTTGGAGTCATAGCAGTTGGGAGATAACATGAACCAAAGAGTGGGTGATGAGGCAAGGGCTCTGGGTACGTTGAAGAACATGTGAAAGGTAAAGTTCCTCTCTCAGGGATTGGATATTTTATTTCCCAACAGTTGTATATGAATGTGAAGCTTGGGTCATAAATACAATGGATTTGGAAAAAGGTGGACGTGTTGGAAAAAAATGCTTCAGGACAATATGCGGTGTGAGGAAGGATGATCAGATAAGGACTGACAATGTAAGAGAGGTGTGATAGTAGTAGACTGAGATAGCTGAACAGGGTCTGCTGAAATGGGTTCGATGTATGGAGAGGATAAGCAAAGAGAGACTGACTAGTAGGAAGTACTGTATGTGTCAAAAGTGAAGCAAGATGGAAGAAGTGACTAAGAAAGCAATGGAATGAAAGAAGCTTCAAGTTGTCAGGGACTGAAAATGAAGGAGGGTTAGAAGTCTCACGGGATAGAGATATTTGCAGTAATGTGTTACCAGGAGGTGATGTGCTGTCAGTAGGCTGAACTAGGGCATATGAAGTGGTCAGGGGAAGCCGCAGAATGATCAATGAGGCTTGGCTCTGGATAGGATGTTCTGGTTTCTGTGCATTGTGCATGATAGCTGGAGAGTGAATGTGAAAGATGAGGCCATTATTTATCTGTTTGTGATGGTACCACACTAACATGAGAACAGTTGATGTATATGAAAATTTATTGGTGTCATTATTATTATTATTACTTCTGTTATTATTATCATTATCATTACTGTTATTATTATTTATTATTTATTTCTTGTCATTATTATTATTATTATTATGATGATAAAAATTTGAATATAATTATTATTATCGAATATGATTATTATTATCAACCCTAGAGAATGGGCTATGATAGGACAAAGGCCTCAGCCGGGCTTGGAACTAGGAAGCCACACAACAAAATAATTGTTACTGTCAATCTGATATCATCAGCAGCTGATATGACTAGAAAAGTTTCCTTGAACTATGTATGTGGATAAAGGAATTCATATCATTGCTCTTATTACTCTTATCATTATTACTGTCAATCTATAGTTAAATTGTGCATGAAAAGGGATCTTTTTTGCCAATAAATCTTAATGAAAAAGCTAATGAATGACTGCCAATATCATAGATGTTTGTAAATGAATTGTCTTTTGTGTTCGGGAAATTCTTATTCATATATTGTGTTTTGAAATGATTTTGAACTCAATTCACCAATTATGGTGAGGAGTGTTTTAAGGGTGAATAAAAAAGTCAAATATATGAAAAAAGACTGATTTACTTTTACCCTTATTCCCTGTAAGAAAGATATCAGAATTAATCTATGTCTTCCAATTGCTTGTGTTCATAGGGTCATGGTATGGTATTTGTGCACAAAGGAGATAATCACATGATGTGATTGGGAATTGAAATGGGGGCTTTCTTTATAGAGTTTGTCTCAGTGAGTCTCCATATTCTAGTCTTCCTGATGAGCCTTTGCTCCCAGTGATGTGTTCCATTTACTTCTATATGCATAAACCTAGAGGCCTATGCATGGGTGTTAGGCATATGTACAAGTGCTAAGGTGATGGTATGAACTTTGGATTGATGGTCATCACGGCATTCTACTGATGATATATCGAACCATATTCTTGGGCATGTACACATATCTAGTATAACAGGAGAGACTTGTTAGCTTGGGACATCTCGCTTGGCTAAATGTGATATCTAAATGTAATGGAAGTCTTTCATCTGTAGCATATACTCAGATGAAATTTTGCTGATTTTACTGTAAATCATATGCAGTTATAAGTTTTCTTAAGCAAATATTTGAAATGAGAGAACTGTATCTTAAGGAAAGTATTGAACAATAATTGTGACATAACTACGTTCCCAGGTTTAACAGTTAACAGTGTAGATAATCTCCCCAGCTAGGTAGGCAAAAGTACTATAATCACAAATGTTTATCATGATAAAACTATGCACAAAGTATGAGATTTACCGCAAGTAGGGTACAGCACCGTCAAAGATTAGTAATATGATTCTTGATTTAGTGCAGATTTACATGCTGTAACAGGGAATACTTGATGTGCTATCCCTTAAACACCGGGAGTCTTTGCATGATGACCTCGTATGCAACACTAGGAGTCTTCATGTCAATCAATTTTGTAGGTTTTGTTTAAATCATCCTCCAATATTTTGAAATTCTTTGACATCGATATTCCCTCAGTTACTGTAGATGCTTTCATCAAAGAATGCCACTCTCTAAAATCATTTTTGTAGAAATATTTGCCTGTGTGAATTGATGTAAATATGTGAAAATACATGTAAATATGCATAAGCATATACATAGATATATAAACAATCACCTCAATAAGTGACGTTTAGTGTTTTGCATCATGAGTTCACCCCATTTACTGTACCTTTTCCCATCACCCTTTCACCTCCACCTTGCTATCCCTCAGCAGACAATTTACATATCAACTTTAGGACTAATCCACAGCCATAGAAGTTATGATAACTCGCCTATATGTACGTATCTTTTACATTTACATGTAATTCTTTCATTAATAGTAACTAGTGTCATCAATGAATTCTCTCATGGTGCTTACTCCCTCACTGATCCTTCACTAAACACCACCCACATCACCTTAACCAGATGACCTACACATTAACCGTCTCCATGTTCCCTGTCACAATCGTAGTGCAATGTAGGGTGGTACTCTGCATCAGAATTGAGGTGTGGTATTTCCTACCACTTCCCAAAACACTAGGCACTTCCAGTCCATCTATTTGTGTTCATAGTAAATCTACTCATGTCATGTACATAGTAGAGAATGTAAAGTGATATAGAATAAAGACAATAATATACGAAGCTGTGAACTACAGTGTTTGCAAAGATTCTTGTCCACTTCCTCCCATGCATTTTCAAAAGTGCATTTTTCAAAAGTCATGTCACACTTACATGTTGCTTTGTCATCTCTACTTTGGCCTTGAGAGCCAGCTGCAGATATCAGCATGGAATTGACAAGGTTTCTGAAGTATTCTAGATGCATGTTTTGGTTCCATAGGCTCTTGATCTGAATGAAGGGAGGCACTAATAAGGGGTTACAAGAAGGAGCCATTGTATAAAGGCAAAGGGGATAAAGGTGAGAGTTCAAACTACAGAGGCATGAATTTGTTGAGTATGCCTGGAAAATTATATGGAAGGGTATTGATTGAGATGGTAAAAGCATGTACAGAGCATCAGACCAGGGAGGAGCAAGGTGGTTTTAGGAGTGGTAGAGGATGTGTGGATCAGGTGTTTGCTTTGATTGTTATATGTGAGAAATACTTAGAAAAGCAGATGGATTTGTATGTGGCATTTATGGATCTGGAGAAGGCATATGATAGGATTAATCGAGATGCTTTGTGGAAGGTCTTTAGAGTATAATGTGTTGGAGGTAAGCTACTACTGCAGAAACTGAAAAGTTTTTGTCAAGGGTGTAAGGCATATGTATGAGTAGGAAGAGAGGAGAGTGATTAGTTCCCTGTGAATGTTGGTCTGCAGCACTGGTGTGTGCTGTCACCATGATTATTTAATTTGTTTATGGATGGGTGAGGACGATAAATGCAAGAGTTTTGGAGAGTAGGGCGAATATGCAGTCTGTTGAGGATAAGAGGACCTGCAAAATGAGTCAGTTGTTGTTTGCTGATGATAAAGCACTGGTGGCTGATTCAAGTGAGAAACTGCAGAAGTTGGTGACTGAGTTTGGAAAGTGTGTGATAGGAGAAAGTTAAGAGTAAATGTTGAAAAAAGCAAGGTTATTAGGTTCAGCAGGTTGAGGGACAAGTTAGTTGGGATGTAAGTTTGAAAAGAGAAGAATTGGAGAAGTGAAGTGTTTTGGATATTTAGGAGTGGACTTGGCTGCAAATGGAATCATGGAAGCAGAGATAAGTCATAGGGTGGGGAAGGGGGTGAAGGCTCTGGGAGTGATGAAGAATGTGTGGAATAGAGAACATAATTGCAGAGAGCATAAATGGGTATGTTTGAAGGAATAGTAATTCCAACAATATTATATGGTTGTGAGGCATGGGCTATATATAGGGTTGTGCAGAGGAGGGTTGTGTTGGAAATTAAATGTTTGAGGATAATATGTGGTGTGAGTAAGTAATGAAAGAGTGAGAGAGATGCATGGTGATAAAAAGAGTGTGGTTGAGAGAGCAGAAGAGGGTGTGTTGAAGTTGTTTGGATATATGGAGAGAATGAGAGAGGAAAGGTTGACAAAGAGGATATATGTGTCAGAAGTGGAGGGAACAAGGAGAAACAGGAGACCTAATTGGAGGTGGAAGGATGGAGTGAAAAAGATTTTGAGAGTTGGGGCCTGAACATACAGGAGGATGAGAGGCATGCAAGGAATAGAGTGAATTGGAACAATGTGGTATACAGGGTTGACGTGCTTTCAATTGACTGAACCAGGGCATGTGAAGTGTCTTGGATAAACCATGGAAAGGTCTGTGGGGCCTGGATGTGGATAGGGAGCTGTGGTTTCAGTGCATTACACATTACAACCAGAGACTGAGTGTGAATGAATGTGGCCTTTTTGTCTGTTTTCCTGGCTCTACCTTGCTGATGCAGGGGGTGGCAATGCTGTTTCTTTTGGTGCTAATAGGCTACTTACTGCTACACATGCCCTAATGATTAGAACCGTAATGATAATCATAGATAAATCTGATAGCACTTAATGAAATCTTGATGTAATTTCATACCTATGTGGATGGCTATTCAGCAGGTACTTTCTTGCTATCACAGGAAAAAGGAAACAAGATAAGATGATGAATACCTAAGGCAACGAAAGTTCATTTCATAATAAGAAAGGTCAGGAGGCTCAAATGAGCTCCTGCCTCCTGTCCTGTTTTCAGTTCTGTATGATCTTTATGAGACATGAGTTACTATACTGACAGCTTTGCAAACAGAGGCCTAAGGCTGAGGTATACCTTGCCATGTCATATAGTGAGCATCCCAGGAACCTTGCTAACACTTCTTGTCTTCTGCAGGTGCATCAGACACAGGTGCTGCAAGCCTGTGAGTCACAGTATATGTGTCGGGTCTGTGGCAAGAATTTCCCCTTCCCATCTCACATGAGGAGACACTTGCGGACTCACACGGGCGAAAGACCTTATGCCTGTCCAGTATGCCCACAACGTTTCGTCCAGAAAGTCCACCTTAAGAGCCACTTTCTCTCACACCACAGTTCATCAGGTAGAGGGGGAGAGGTGAAGAAAGGCCAAGGAGAAGTAGGTAGAGGAGGATTGGGGGCTGGACTTGCAGGCATAGAAGAAGGAGCAGCCACACCGAGTGAACAAATAATGAACTCTCAGCAATAATGTGATCTTTGTCTATAATGTCAGTAGTCTTGTATGTAATGGTGTTAGTTTGTGTGTTAGGTATAGATAGAGTGGTGAGGAGGCACGGTACATTGTCATAATGTGTGTTGCCTAATGGTAGGGTATAGAGTACTGAGAATGGATGTTTCACGGTAAGGTATAGACTGGCAAGGAGGGACACCTCATGGTAGGGTACAGGGTGATGAGGAACAACACCTCATGGAGGGTACAGAATGTTGAGGAACAACACCTCATGGTATAGCCCAAAGTGGTATGAAAGGATGCCCTCATGGTAGGGCAGTGGACAACCAGAATATGGTCTTTGAAACATAATTTCACAATTTATTTCATGATAGTGGAACTGGCATCTACTTAAGGTTAAGTGTAGTTGGAAAAAAGATGAACTGTTTTTAGACAGCTATTAGAATTTGTAAAGAATTGAAAATGTAATTAAAAATGCAATGATTGTAGTTTTATTTGACCTCCTCCTTTGACCATAAGACTGCTTCTTTCAACAGTCTGTGAGAGTGACTGTTGATGCAGTCAGCCAGACCTGACCAGGCTGTTTGTAACCGTATCCGTGATCAGCTGGACGAGGCTGGAGGTGTGCTTAAGGACAATATCCTTAGCAATGAAGGTCTGAGAACAGGACAGGAGAGTGAAAGTATATGTCAAACATGAAAGAGATGTTACAGAGCCAGTCAGGTGTTACTGGCATTAGAGGTTTGGGGATGAGGGAGCCAGGTGTACATATCAGGAGAGAGGTGCAGGGTCTGGTCTATGCAGCATCCAATGGGTTATTGTATGGAGAAGGTGGCCACTTGGAAGGCGAACAGTTATGTCACAACTGTTCAAGTGATCATCACGCTTGGGACTGGATTCTGGAAATGTCCACTTAGGGTTCGAACAAAGCTTCAGCGAGAGAGAGAGAGAGAGAGAGAGAGAGAGAGAGAGAGAGAGAGAGAGACTGTGAAACAGCAGTTCATCCCTGCTTCACTGCCTTGAACCATGCCAGAAGCTTTGCATTAACTCACAATGTTTACTTGACTTCCCACCTCTTCTAGCAGCTGAAAGTTTTTGAAACTTCCTTTCAGTGGAATGAGGCTTAACTAGGCTCTCTGATGAAGGGTATGGAAAAGTTTATAGTGAATTGCTTTGATAAACAAACACAGCTTTTGAAAACAGAGAAGTTCATTGACTATACTCAACAAAAAGGTTGTCAGATAATGTAAGAATAACTACACAAACAGTACAACAGGAGACCATTTTCTACAAGGGAAGCAAAATGGAACACGCTCAGCCAATGTCACTAGAAACTGCTCACCTAGAGGAAAGTGTAACTGGTTCGAATCACTTGACTGAACAGGTGAGTAGCAGTCTGTCTGTACTCAGTATAGTGAGGAAGACCCTGTCAGTACACCGTCAGACCACTTTCCTTGAGGAAAGTGCAGCTGTTTTGGATCATTTGAAACAAGAAACTAACATGCTCTGTGATGTGCAACACATCGAAACAGCATGCAAAAATATCATGAGTAGAATGTGCTCTTTTTTTCCCATAAATTCAATCAATAGAAAAAGAAATGGACCATCGAATGAATCACAAAACATGCAATTGGGAACTATGACTGAAGAACCCTCACAAGAGCAGGAGACAGCATCAGTCAGAGCCAAGAATATCACAGTCCATAAGAGTTTTATAGATTCAGATGGGAGCTACACTACCAGCAACTCCTGAACACAATCCATCCTCCAGCCTTGTCACCAAGTCCTAAATATATTGGTAAACTACACTTGCGACAAACAAACACTCTGCATCAGTCGGTACAGGCGATTCAGCAACCTGTACTTCAGGTTCGAATGAATATGGATTAAGTTTCATGCACGTCTGTGGAACTGTCATCGACAACGATGGATGAAGAACACAGTAAAATAGTTCATGGAGGTGAGGGATTAATCATATGATTTTTTTGTAATGTAATTTTTTGTTTTTGAATTTTAATCGTATTATATATGTATGTGTGTTTTAAGATATAGTTTATATATTATATATTTTGCTTTGTCGCTGTCTCCCGCGTTAGCAAGGTAATGCAAGGAAACAGACGAAAGAATGGCCCAACCCACCCACATACACATGTATATACATACACGTCCACACACACAAATATACATACCTATACATCTCAATGTACACATATATATACACACACAGACATATACATATATACACATGTACATAATTCATACTGTCTGCCTTTATTTATTCCCATCGCCATCTCGCCACACATGGAATAGCAACCCCCTCCCCCCTCATGTGTGCGAGGTAGAGCTAGGAAAAGACAACAAAGGCCCCATTCGTTCACACTCAGTCTCTAGCTGTCATGTAATAATGCAATGAAACCACAGCTCCCTTTCCACATCCAGGCCCCACGGAACTTTCCATGGTTTACCCCAGACGCTTCACATGCCCTGGTTCAATCCATTGACAGCATGTCGACCCCGGTATACCACATCGTTCCAATTCACTCTATTCCTTGCACGCCTTTCACCTTCCTGCATGTTCAGGCCCCGATCACTCAAAATCTTTTTCACTCCATCTTTCCACCTCCAATTTGGTCTCCCACTTCTCCTCGTTCCCTCCACCTCTGACACATATATCCTCTTGGTCAATCTTTCCTCACTCATTCTCTCCATGTGACCAAACCATTTCAAAACACCCTCTTCTGCTCTCTCAACCACACTCTTTTTATTACCACACATCTCTCTTACCCTTACATTACTTACTCGATCAAACCACCTCACACCACATATTGTCCTCACACATCTCATTTCCAGCACATCCACCCTCCTGCGCACAGCTCTATCCATAGCCCATGCCTCGCAACCATACAACATTGTTGGAGCCACTATTCCTTCCAACATACCCATTTTTGCTTTCCGATATAATGTTCTCAACTTCCAAACATTCTTCAAGGCTCCCAGGATTTTCGCCCCCTCCCCCACCCTATGATTCACTTCCGCTTCCATGGTTCCATCCGCTGCCAGATCCACTCCCAGATATCTAAAACACTTTACTTCCTCCAGTTTTTCTCCATTCAAACCTACCTCCCAATTGACTTGACCCTCAACCCTACTGTACCTAATAACCTTGCTCTTATTCACATTTACTCTTAACTTTCTTCTTTCACACACTTTACCAAACTCAGTCACCAGCTTCTGCAGTTTCTCACATGAATCAGCCAGCAGCGCTGTATCATCAGCAAACAACTGACTCACTTCCCAAGCTCTCTCATCTACAACAGACTGCGTACTTGCCCCTCTTTCCAAAACTCTTGCATTGACCTCCCTAACAACCCCATCCATAAACAAATTAAACAACCATGGAGACATCACACACCCCTGCCGCAAACCTACATTCACTGAGAACCAATCACTTTCCTCTCTTCCTACACGTACACATGTCTTACATCCTCGATAAAAACTTTTCACTGCTTCTAACAACTTGCCTCCCACACCATATATTCTTAATACCTTCCACAGAACATCTCCATCAACTCTATCATATGCCCTCTCCAGATCCATAAATGCTACATACAAATCCTTTTGCTTTTCTAAGTATTTCTTACATACATTCTTCAAAGCAAACACCTGATCCACACATCCTCTACCACTTGTGAAAACACACTGCTCTTCCCCAGTCTGATGCTCTGTACATGCCTTCACCCTCTCAATCAATACCCTCCCATATAATTTACCAGGAACACTCAACAAAGTTATACTTCTGTAATTTGAGCACTCACTCTTATCCCCTTTGCCTTTGTACATTGGCACTATGCAAGCATTCCGCCAATCCTCAGGCACCTCACCATGCATCATACATACATTAAATAACTTACCAACCAGTCAACAGTACAGTCACCCCCTTTTTTAATAAATTCCACTGCATTACCATCCAAACCTGCTGCCTTGCCGGCTTTCATCTTCCGTAAAGCTTTTACTACCTCTTCTCTATGTACCAAATCATTTTCCCTAATCCTCTCACTTTGCACACCACCTCGACCAAAACACCCTATATCTGCCACTCTATCATCAAACACATTCAACAAACCTTCAAAATACTCACTCCATCTCCTTCTCACATCACCACTACTTGTTATCACCTCCCCATTAGCCCCCTTCACTGAAGTTCCCATTTGCTCCCTTGTCTTATGCACTTTATTTACCTCCTTCCAGAACATCTTTTTATTCTCCCTAAAATTTAATGATACTCTCTCACCCCAACTCTCATTTGCCCTCTTTTTCACCTCTTGCACCTTTCTCTTGATCTCCTGCCTCTTTCTCTTATACATCTCCCACTCGTTTGCATTTTTTCCCCTGTAACTGTATATTCTTAAAGCTTATAAACTACTTGTTCAAGAAAATTTCACCATTCCGTTTGTGATATAACTTTTTTTTACAATTTTGGAGAAGTGAAAAATCTGTCTTTAAAATGTGTGTACCAAGTCATAGTTATTGTGAAAGACATGGAAAGGTAGAGAGTTCCAAAGCTTTGAGGCGTAGGAGAAGAAACAGTTATCAAAACGGCCCACCCATGAGTTGCCGACGGCCTTACAGTAATCATGTGACACAACAGCTTGCCAAGTGTTGCATGGTCTAGCTAGTGGTTGATAGCCTTAATGACCCTGGCAATTGATTAGGCTGAAAGCTTTGATAGTCGATGATTATCGTTACTATATTTTGATCTATGGAGATAGATAGATAGATAGATAGAGAGAGAGAGAGAGAGAGAGAGAGAGTCATAAGCTAGGCTTGCATGACCTGAGTTGCATGTGTCATTTGGGTGTTATGGACTGTGAGACGTTGTTTGATGTGGTTTGTTAGTGGGTCATTTTTGTATCCCATTGTGCCATCTCCCTCACAAGATGAACTGGAGGGCACAATACACACACACACAGTTGCAGCTCCTGCGGCAAAAGTGAATGCAGAGGTTCTTCTGTTCAAGATGGGGATTCTAATCCCGTAAATGCATCACCTGTGGTTCCAAACTCTCCGAGACAGTTGAGTTTTTCTCTTGAAACCCGACCCTCAGGAGCTTTGACCCTTCACTAACAATGTATGTTGATCTCTCTGCTGAACACATACTGCTTATGCTTGGTTCTCTGTGAGCTTTGCCATGACCTTCCTCATGCATCTGATTGTGGAGTCTGGATAAGTCTGGGTATCAAACTGTGGAATCTGAGCTCAAAGGGAGGTGGATTTTCTGGAGTTTTCATCCGTATGTTCCTTATGGAGGAAAGAGGTGGGAATTCTGATGTAGTGCTTCAAAGGTTCACATGATGCATGGTGAGGTTATGAAGATGTGAAGCAGGGTCAGTGAACTGTTGTCTGAAGCTTCTCTTTTTGGCATCATGGATAGTATCATTTTGAAGCATAGCGATCCCCTCCGAGCAGGAGCTGGGACGTGCTGGCACCTCTTGCCTTACAATGTCCCATCGGGCATTGCTTGGGGCAATACTGCATTTCTCTCAGCCAGTAGGGGATGCTTGGGACGGTATCCCAGGCCAACACAGCCCTGGGCTCTGGCCATTGTATCTGGGATGGCATCTGTAACACATGGATGCCATGATCCTCCCTCTATCACAATTAAGAATCCTCTTGGCCAACATCTCATTGCTATTTAGTAATTACTAAGTCCATTTTCTCTCCCATCGATATTGCTGTTCACACTCGTAAAACATCTTGTCTTTCCCGCTGGCATAGGATGGGAACCAGTTGGGGCTGTGATGCTCCGAGAAATTGACTTCTGTGTTGTTCTGGCTGATGTGAACACCAATGATAACTTGTCCATTTTGAATGTAGTTCCTAACTCCCGCCGCCTGGGGTTGGGTCTTCCCCCTGCAACGTCAGGCCCCATTGTCCACACCTTTTTTCATTGTTCTTTCTTATCTTATTATCTCATTATCTTTCGCCAATGGAAAGTGTGTGTCTCTGTATACCATTGTGTTCAAAAGTGTGGTCCATAGCAAGTGGTGCAGAGTCCACCTTAGAGGTAAACAACTCCAACCAGTTTGGAACGTGTTGTTGGTCACATATTTCGACACACACCACACACACACACACACACACACCAATGCACATAAACAAACACACACACACATGCACATAAACACACACACACACACACACACACACATACACACACACACACACACACACACCCACCACGATGAACCCCGTCTTCACCACTATCAATAAGTTGCATAAGGTCTGTATACACAGCTGGTATTCTCTGCTTGTGGGGCAAAGGAATGGAACTAGAGAGCTCTTGATTCATTCTCACGCACTCCCATAGCTTCGACAGCCATTCAGCTGCCAGATATATGAGCAGAGAATAACTCATTTAACATTTAGCAAGATCCTCATTTGTCAATGAAATAATATATAGAAAATTATTATTATTATTATTATTATTATCATTATTATCATTATTATTATTATTATTATTATTATTATTATTATTATTATAAGAGAGCTTGGGAAGTGAGTCAGTTGTTGTTCACTGATGATACAGCGCTGGTGGCTGATTCATGTGAGAAACTGCAGAAGCTGGTGACTGAGTTTGGTAAAAGTGTGTGAAAGAAGAAAGTTAAGAGTAAATATGAATAAGTGCAAGGTTATTAGGTACAGTAGGGTTGAGGATCAAGTCAGTTGGGAGGTAAGTTTGAATGGAGAAAAACTGGAGGAAGTAAAGTGTTTTAGATATCTGGGAGTGGATCAGGCAGCGGATGGAACCATGGAAGCGGAAGTGGATCATAGGGTGGGGGAGGGGGCGAAAATCCTGGGAGCCTTGAAGAATGTGTGGAAGTCGAGAACATTATCTCGGAAAGCAAAAATGGGTATGTTTGAAGGAATAGTGGTTCCAACAATGTTGTATGGTTGCGAGGCGTGGACTATGGATAGAGTTGTGTGCAGGAGGATGGATGTGCTGGAAATGAGATGTTTGAGGACAATGTGTGGTGTGAGGTGGTTTGATCGAGTAAGTAACGTAAGGGTAAGAGAGATGTGTGGAAATAAAAAGAGCGTGGTTGAGAGAGCAGAAGAGGGTGTTTTGAAATGGTTTGGGCACATGGAGAGAATGAGTGAGGAAAGATTGACCAAGAGGATATATGTGTCGGAGGTGGAGGGAACGAGGAGAAGTGGGAGACCAAATTGGAGGTGGAAAGATGGAGTGAAAAAGATTTTGTGTGATCGGGGCCTGAACATGCAGGAGGGTGAAAGGAGGGCAAGGAATAGAGTGAATTGGATCGATGTGGTATACCGGGGTTGACGTGCTGTCAGTGGATTGAATCAGGGCATGTGAAGCGTTTGGGGTAAACCATGGAAAGCTGTGTAGGTATGTATATTTGCGTGTGTGGACGTATGTATATACATGTGTATGGGGGTGGGTTGGGCCATTTCTTTCGTCTGTTTCCTTGCCCTACCTCGCAAACGCGGGAGACAGCAACAAAGCAAAAAAAAAAAAAAAAAAAAAAAATTATCATTATTATCATCATTACTATTATTATTATTATTATTATTATTATTATTATTATTATTATTATTATTGTTATTATTATAATTACAATACATAAATTAAGACGATGTAGAGAGTAGATAAAAAGACTCATTATCTTAGATACTAAATGAGTTATTGGTATTTAAATTACAATGGCATTTATATTGAATTTATTTTAATATGTTTTCTGTTCATCAGATGAGTGCCCAAGTTGCCCGCGGAGCTGGGGGGGCGCCAGATGGGGGTTATGTGTGCCAGGTGTGTCAGAAGGTGTTCCTGTACCCGTCCCATCTGGCCAGGCACACCAGGATCCACACTGGGGAGAGGCCCTATGCCTGCCACCTCTGCCATCACCGCTTCGTCCAGAAGAACCACTTGAAGACCCACGTCAGGGCCCAGCACCCTGATGATGACCACCATCACCCTCCTTCTGCCCCCAGGGGCGGCGCCCTTGGGCAGGAGGAGGGGGAAGTGGAGGGGGTGGTGCATGGGGTGCAGTGATGAGGGGGGAAGGGGAAGTATGGTAGGGGGGGTGTATGATGAAAGGAAGGGGAGGGAAGGGGGGGAAAGGAAAGAGGATTGGGGTTGGGGGGAGGGGAAAATTTGTATGGGGGAAGGGGGGGTTTACTTTCATGGGGGGGGAGAGAGAGAGAGAGAGAGAGAGAGAGAGAGGTATAATTAAAGTCACTTTTATAATGATGATCATGTGATGATGATGATGACAATGATAACTATGATAATGATTATAGTAATGATAATAATGCAATAGTAGTAATAATGATATGATATATTATAATACAGTTATTACAACTACTACTACTACTACTACTTCTACTACTACTACTACTACTACTACTTCTACTACTTATAACAATAGTAGTAGCAGTAGTTCACAATAAAAGATGATCCACGAGCGGTGGCAGAACATAACGAAATTCGCCCCTTGTTGGTTGCGAATGACGTCATTCGCATGGTCCGCTCATTGCCAGTGTTCACCATGTGAGTATTTGTGAATACGTAACTGTGATGGTTTGAGGCCTCGTGAGGAGACGATGGTACAAGTCTGGGGGTCTGATGATGTGGCATTTGACCTCAGCCAATTGGGTCGGGTCAAAGGTCATTATGCCTCAGGGGGTCACTCCAGTGTTTACAAAGGCATTTTTTTTTTTCATTTTCCAAAAGAAGGAACAGAGAAGGGGGCCAAGTGAGGATCTTCCCTCAAAGGCCCAGTCCTCTGTTCTTAACGCTACCTCGCTAATGCGGGAAATGGCGAATAGAATATATATATATATATATATATATATATATATGAAAGCCGGCAAGGCAGCAGGTTTGGATGGTAATGCAGTGGAATTTATTAAAAAAGGGGGTGACTGTATTGTTGACTGGTTGGTAAGGTTATTTAATGTATGTATGACTCATGGTGAGGTGCCTGAGGATTGGCGGAATGCGTGCATAGTGCCATTGTACAAAGGCAAAGGGGATAAGAGTGAGTGCTCAAATTACAGAGGTATAAGTATGTTGAGTATTCCTGGTAAATTATATGGGAGGGTATTGATTGAGAGGGTGAAGGCATGTACAGAGCATCAGATTGGGGAAGAGCAGTGTGGTTTCAGAAGTGGTAGAGGATGTGTGGATCAGGTGTTTGCTTTGAAGAATGTATGTGAGAAATACTTAGAAAAGCAAATGGATTTGTATGTAGCATTTATGGATCTGGAGAAGGCATATGATAGAGTTGATAGAGATGCTCTGTGGAAGGTATTAAGAATATATGGTGTGGGAGGCAAGGTGTTAGAAGCAGTGAAAAGTTTTTATCGAGGATGTAAGGCATGTGTATGTGTAGGAAGAGAGGAAAGTGATTGGTTCTCAGTGAATGTAGGTTTGCGGCAGGGGTGTGTGATGTCTCCATGGTTGTTTAATTTGTTTATGGATGGGGTTGTTAGGGAGGTAAATGCAAGAGTTTTGGAAAGAGGGGCAAGTATGAAGTCTGTTGGGGATGAGAGAGCCTGGGAAGTGAGTCAGTTGTTGTTCACTGATGATACAGCGCTGGTGGCTGATTCATGTGAGAAACTGCAGAAGCTGGTGACTGAGTTTGGTAAAGTGTGTGAAAGAAGAAAGTTAAGAGTAAATGTGAATAAGAGCAAGGTTATTAGGTACAGTAGGGTTGAGGGTCAAGTCAATTGGGAGGTAAGTTTGAATGGAGAAAAACTGGAGGAAGTAAAGTGTTTTAGATATCTGGGAGTGGATCTGGCAGCGGATGGAACCATGGAAGCGGAAGTGGATCATAGGGTGGGGGAGGTGGCGAAAATTCTGGGAGCCTTGAAAAATGTGTGGAAGTCGAGAACATTATCTCGGAAAGCAAAAATGGGTATGTTTGAAGGAATAGTGGTTCCAACAATGTTGTATGGTTGCAAGGTGTGGGCTATGGATAGAGTTGTGCGCAGGAGGATGGATGTGCTGGAAATGAGATGTTTGAGGACAATGTGTGGTGTGAGGTGGTTTGATTGAGTAAGTAACGTAAGGGTAAGAGAGATGTGCGGAAATAAAAAGAGCGTGGTTGAGAGAGCAGAAGAGGGTGTTTTGAAATGGTTTGGGCACATGGAGAGAATGAGTGAGGAAAGATTGACGAAGAGGATATATGTGTCGGAGGTGGAGGGAACGAGGAGAAGTGGGAGACCAAATTGGAGGTGGAAAGATGGAGTGAAAAAAATTTTGTGTGATCGGGGCCTGAACATGCAGGAGGGTGAAAGGAGGGCAAGGAATAGAGTGAATTGGATCGATGTGGTATACCGGGGTTGACGTGCTGTCAGTGGATTGAATCAGGGCATGTGAAGCGTCTGGGGTAAACCATGGAAAGCTGTGTAGGTATGTATATTTGCGTGTGTGGACGTATGTATATACATGTGTATGGGGTGGGTTGGGCCATTTCTTTCGTCTGTTTCCTTGCGCTACCTCGCAACGCGGGAGACAGCGACAAAGCAAAAATATATATATATATATATATATATATATATATATATATATATATATATATATATATATATATATATATTTAAAACTCATTTGAATGTTTGTATGTAGTATTATAGAACGTATGTCAAGTTTCGACTTTCGAAACGTGTGAGAACATGTCAGTATTAAAAATTAGGTAAATGAGAATAAATGATAAATAATTCCATTATGTTTTTATAACTAATTATATCATTTGAATTCGTAACGTCTCTCTCTCTCTCTCTCTCTCTCTCTCTCTCTCTCTCTCTCTCTCTCTCTCTCTCTCTCTCTCTCTCTTACTTTAATAATGCAAATGACTGCTTTATGAATCATTTATCGTAATAAGAGGTCCAGAATGTCTAATTTGTTTATGTAATTTATGTTAAATCCAATATATTTCTTAAGGAAATAAATTTTGATGTAGTTTTAGAAAAAAAAAATTGGCGGATTTTTGGAAGAGTTTTATGGTAGAAGCGATGATGCAGGTGGCGCATTGTTGCCAAAAGTCGTCAGATTTTTTTTGGAGTGGGAGGGGTTGTAGTTTTTTGGAGTGGGGGGTGGGGGAGCTGTAGTTTAAACTCTTGTAAAATTTTTTTTTTTAGATCTCGTGTGTGTGTGTGTGTGTGTGTGTGTGTGTGTGTAATGTCTTTGTGAATGAA
Source organism: Panulirus ornatus (assembly GCF_036320965.1). NCBI lineage: Eukaryota > Metazoa > Arthropoda > Malacostraca > Decapoda > Palinuridae > Panulirus > Panulirus ornatus. The sequence continues at coordinate 48,796,243 of NC_092240.1, read as the reverse complement.
TAGTAAAAAAATTATTTCAGAATTAATTTCAGTCTTTCATTTGATGCCATAGTGTTTATTGCAATTTTCTTATCAAATAAAAAGAAATTAAGGAAATTTTGTGGTGTTATTTTTTGTTACATTAGTTCAGTTTATGATTATTAAATTCTTTTTTTTATTAATGTAAGTAATAATATAATTGTGATTTGAAGACCTACCTACTTGTCATAGGAAAATAAAACATACAAATTTACATATAAACTTACTTAACACAAAATTTATTTGAATTTTATATGTGTCAAATTTTTAGGTTTTAAATGAATTTTTATTCTTTTAAATTTCACTTAAAAACCATGTTTGTATTTGTTCAAGAATACATCATTTGTGAGGTGAGTTATATATATATATATATATATATATATATATATATATATATATATATATATATATATATATATATATACCAGAAAATAAGGTAAAGAAAATACGACTTGTCAACTCTGCTTCCTCACATTGTTTACATCCTGTTTACTAAAAACCAGGTTCGTATTTCATCACTTCATTTACATTTTCTTTTACATATATTCAATTAATTTTTTTTTTCAACACTTACACCTTCACCAGCGACACTTACGTGTTGTGTATATATATATTTATGGTAATTGAATTAAAAAGAAAGGTAATATAAGATTAATTTGAGGATTATGTCAGTAGTTGTGTGTGTAATTGGCGAATTGCTTGTTAGAGGTCGTGTTTTTTTTATTATTTATTTATTTGTCCATCTTGAGGTCAACACTGGCATTGACCCCGTAATACTGGACTGTGAGGTGTCGCGTGGCACACGTGTTGTGGACACGTGTGTGTGTGTTGTGAGTTTACTGTGAGGCACGGACTGGTATAGTAAGGGGGGGAGGGGGGGTCGTACGACCATACCACCCGAGGTATGAGGGTGTGTCGTGAGGCGTCGTACGACCATACCTCCGAGTCGTGAGGGTCGTACGACCATACCTCCCGAGTCGTGAGGCGTCGTACGACCATACCACCCGAGTCGTGAGGGGTCGTACGACCATACCTCCCGAGTCGTGAGGCGTCGTACGACCATACCACCCGAGTCGTGAGGGGTCGTACGACCATACCACCCGAGTCGTGAGGCGTCGTACGACCATACCTCCCGAGTCGTGAGGCGTCGTACGACCATACCACTCGAGTCGTGAGGCGTCGTACGACCATACCACTCGAGTCGTGAGGCGTCGTACGACCATACCCTCCGAGTCGTGAGGCGTCGTACGACCATACCACCCGAGTCGTGAGGCGTCGTACGACCATACCTCCCGAGTCGTGAGGCGTCGTACGACCATACCACTCGAGTCGTGAGGCGTCGTACGACCATACCACTCGAGTCGTGAGGCGTCGTACGACCATACCTCCCGAGTCGTGAGGCGTCGTACGACCATACCACTCGAGTCGTGAGGTGTCGTACGACCCCCCCTCCCAGGTCGTGAGTGGGGGTCAGTGTGAGTCACGGTTCTCGAGGACGGCGTGGTAGAGGGCGCTGAAGGGCCGGACGACCCCCTCCCACGCCTCGGGCGCGGCCACCTCGAAGTAGTCGCAGCCCCAGCAGTCGGCCAGGTCGCGGATCTCGCGGTCGCTGACCTCGCGGGCGTGGCTCAGGTCAGCCTTGTTGCCCACCAGGACCATGGGGCGCGGCGAGCCCGGGGTCAACTCCAGGATGACCCGACGCAGGCGCGCCAGGGCCAGGAAGGAGGCGTGGCTGACCAGGGAGAAGACGAGGAGGAAACCCTCGCCCCACGCCACCTGCCGCTCGCGCCCTTCCTCCACCACCTCCACCTGCAGGAGACGAGACATGATGTGTTATCTACCTCCCTCCTTTCCCCCTTATCTAGGGGCGTCTCGAACCTCCCCACCTCCTTCCCCCTTATCTAAGGGCGTCTTGAACCTCCCCACCTCCTTCCCCCTTATCTAAGGGCGTCTCTGCAGGTCTCAGGACGTCATCCACGTCAAAGACGGGAGAGGACCAGGCAGGGGTGTGTGTGTGTCTGAAGGCGTCGCTGTAGGAGAAATAAGGTGTTGGGTGTAGTTCAGAGGGGTGTGTATGTGTACAGGGGGTGTGTGGGGGTGTGTGTGGGTGTGGGGGTGGTCGGTGTCGTGTTCTGTGGGAGCCTATCATACCCCCCCACAACCCCACAACCCCCCCCACAACCTCCACAAAACCCCCCCTAACCTCCCCCATCTCTCTCCTTTTCCACTAACCTTCCCTGCTGTATCCATGACCTGGAGGGGCAGGTCGTGACCTGGGAGGGGGAACTGGTAGCTGTAGACGGCCTCCATGGTGGGGTCGTACTCGCCGATGAACCTCCCCGTCAGGAGTCGCACGATCAACGCTGCAGAAGGAGAAAGAAAGAAGAGAGAAATGACTCAAACCCATCATTCCTCCATCTTGATGTTCTTGCATTTCTTCATCTAACCCTATCGACACCTTGAACAAAGCCACCACAATAACAAATAGTCTATCTAAACAGTTTATAGTTTTCATTAGACTAATTTAGGGTAGTTATGATGACATGGCGGTTGTGATATTATCCTAAAAATGTCTTTTGGATCAACTGTAAACAATGGTGAGTGTGAAACATATCGTACCGCTTCTGGACCGAACTATTCTATTCTAGGTAAAGCGAATGTGAGTGAAATACACAGATTTTATATAAATAATAGGAATATCATTTTTCAGAGTCTTAAGAAAGTACCAGAATATAAGAATAAGTTAAAAGAAGTTCGGTTAATATGAAAAAATGAAAATATAAAGAGAGCGGGAGGGAGACACAGAGCAACGCCTGGCTATTGTGGTGGTGGTGGTGGTGATGTACGAGAGGCGACATTCTATGATGGCGTCGTCTTTCGACACCGAGAGTTTTATTGCTGGCCGGCGGCCACCACCATCACCATCTCGTCCCAGTAGCTCTATAAAGTTCTATTTGTGGTCGGGCCTTGCCTATGACCCATCTGCTGCCAAACGTATAAAGTGAGGTTAATTTAACCTTGGTGGATAATTGACTTCAGAGGTGGTGGAGCATATCTGGGGGGGAGTGAGGGGGGAATATAATGAGGGAGTTATGAGGGTTGTGAGTGTCAAGTTGTGAGTGAGGGTGGAGGTTGTAGTCGACGCCTGTCTCATGAGGTACGAATTTTTTTTCTTGTGTTGGCAGCAACATTTCCTGAGCGCGTGGTTCAAAAATAAAAATAAGATAAAAAATAATTGCCAGTGAAGATGATCATTCGGTAAAAGGACGATAAATACTAGATATTTCAAAATTAAATTGACATCTTGACGTCATACATATGATTTGGCTCGATTGCCCAAATAGCCGAGGGAAAACTGCGCGGGGAAAATTACGTCCAGGGACATTAACAGTCCTCATGGCATGTGATGAGCGTATAAAAATTTACTTTCAGGACGACCATCCTCGTCCCTGAACACCAGCCAGCCAGCCTTGAGACAGAATAATGGCGAGGTGATAATTCAAATATGAAAGATCGGCGAGTCTTGGCAAGAATGGAGGGAAGGGGAGAGAGAGGAGGCGTGGCCCAACTCCGGGTCACCCAAACGAGTATAATACCCATCAAAATATCCCTATTTACCTAAAAGAACATTTAAAATATAATTTAATTCTTTCAATACTAGTAAAAAATCTATTCGATTTATATAATCTGAATCTGGTTAGCTTAGAGAAACTATAATTATCTATTATGTGAATTGTAGATCTGGAATGATGGACGACGCTCAAGTGGTTCACTTAGGAAGATTATGACGATGTTTTGGCAAGTGTCTGAGCGGTAGGTGTCTGCCAGCCATGATCATATTGCATTGTGAACTGGTATATTTAGATCTGATTCTTCTCTAGACATTTCCCATGTCCGCCTCTGCCAGAAACGGCGACAAATATGAGAATCTTGAGAGCGTCCGCCATTGTTTGGCCATGTTTATCATCATCTCTCCCTCCTGACGAGACATAATGTCCGAGGATCTCGCGAGGAAATTCTCGTCTGCGTCAGGAGGGTTCCTCCTGCTGAGGAGGAGGAGGAGGAGGACCTCGCCTGGGGCAGGTGGCTGACCCAAGGGCCGGTCTGGACATTTGAGATTTCGTCAGAACTGAATTTTTTCCAATTTTTCAATTTTTTTTTTTTTTGCGTATACGCTATATATATATATATATATATATATATATATATATATATATATATTTTTTTTTTTTTCATACTATTCGCCATTTCCCGCGATAGCGAGGTAGCGTTAAGAACAGAGGACTGGGCCTTTGAGGGAATATCCTCACCTGGCCCCCTTCTCTGTTCCTTCTTATTGCGTATACGCCATATATATATACGCCTATTCAAGGTAATTTATGTCTTACATCTACGCTTGACGGTTGTATATTAGGTAGATTATATATATAGTATTTTGTTTATTAATTTTTTGTACTTAATCGCCGTCTCCCGCGTCAGCGAGGTAGCGCAAGGAAACAGACGAAAAAAAAAATGGCCTCCAACTTCATTATTAGTATGAGGTAATTGCTTATGGTCGAAACACCTAACAAGCAGTTTGGATTTGAGTGCAATTTGGCTGACATTAATTATGAGTAAAAATAACGTAATATAAACACTTTGCATCTGAAATGTCTTTGAAAAAACTGTGTCAGTCGATGTATATATATAAATCTTGACACATATTACCTCCCAGGTAAAGCCATATGTGTAGTGTCTTATATGGGCGATTGTAGCAGCTGGTAATTGGCCTTAACTGCTGAGTTAACTACCCTTGGAATGGTTAGGTTAGGTGTGTGTGTGTGTGTGTGTGTGTACGATAGTTTGCTTTCTCTTTAATTGGTTGTAATCATGTAATGATTAATAAACGACTCATTAAACCCTGACTGTAACAAGTTCGTTCGTACAGCATCACACACACACACACACACACACACACACACACACACACACACATATAAAGACCCGAGATCAATGTTGAACCACCCCCCTCCCCCAGACACACGTCAGATATGGATAGTTATCGTACATCCTATAGTCAGATATGGATAGTTATCGTACATCCTATAGTCACATATGGATAGTTATCGTACATCGTATAGTCAGATATGAATTGTTATCGTACATCCTATAGTCAGATAAGGATAGTTATCGTACATCATATAGTCAGATATGGATAGTTATCGTATAGTCAGATATGTATAGTTATCGTATAGTCATATGGATAGTTATCGTACATCCTATAGTCACATATGGATAGTTATCGTACATTCTACAGTCAGAAATGGATAGTTATCGTACATCGTATAGTCAGATATGGATAGTTATCGTACATCCTATAGTCAGATATGGATAGTTATCGTACATCCTATAGTCAGGTATGGATAGTTATCGTACATCGTATAGTCAGATATGGATAATATCGTACATCATATAGACAGATATGGACAGTTAGCGTACATCCTACAGTCAGAAATGGATAGTTATCGTACATCCTATATATATACATATATTTTCTCTCCTCGTTCAAGGTACGATAACAACAGCAGTAGGTTGTCGGGCGAGACCCGAGGACAGCGAGACCTGCCCGCCCAGCTGGGGATCAAGGTCATGGCCACAGGTAAGGTCTCGCATAATTCATTTATCAGTAATTAAAGAATAAATGGGTGGATGGTGGAGGGGGGGTTACTGAACCTTCATGTGGGATAATTGGACGTAAGGTGGACACTGTTGGATGCCGTTTGTGGAGGAATAAATTTATTCCTTTCATATATATAATATATATATATTATATAATATATATATATATATATATATATATATATATATATATATAGCCCCAAGGGAGGCTAACCAGTGTTGTCAGCACCCGAGGGCAGGCTATCAGCGCTGCCAACCTCGCGCTTTACATACCTATTGCCTTTGGCAACTGTGTGTGTGTGTGTGTGGGGGGCTACGTGGTTCGTTCCATTGTTCCCCCTTCCTTCCTTCCTTCCTTCCGTCGCCTCCCCTCAGTCGCTCTTTTCCATTCCGTGTGCCGCTTGTCCATACATATATGTCTCCTTTTTTCCTACATTTGTAAGTAATGATGTTTACATTTCATAATTAGTTTCTATAATTACTTTATTTAATATTTCCACACATGGTGTTTATCCCTGATTTGCCTGTGTTCCGTTCCGTCGTTCACCGTTCCGTCGTACACCGTTCCGTCGTACACCGTTCCGTCGTACACCGTTCCGTCGTTCACCGTTCCGTCGTACACCCTTCCGTCGTACACCGTTCCGTCGTACACCGTTCCGTCGTACACCGTTCCGTCGTACACCGTTCCGTCGTACACCCTTCCGTCGTACACCGTTCCCCGTCGTCGTCACCGTTCCGTCGTACACACGTTTTCCGTCGTACACCGTTCCGTCGTACACCCTTCCGTCGTACACCGTTCCGTCGTACACCGTTCCGTCGTACACCGTTCCGTCGTTCACCGTTCCGTCGTACACCGTTCCGTCGTACACCGTTCCGTCGTACACCGTTCCGTCGTTCACCGTTCCGTCGTAGACCGTTCCGTCGTAGACCGTTCCGTCGTGCACCGTTCCGTCGTACACCGTTCCGTCGTAGACCGTTCCGTCGTAGACCGTTCCGTCGTAGACCGTTCCGTCGTGCACCGTTCCGTCGTACACCGTTCCGTCGTTCCCATCGTGAACCCATTTTGATATTTGCCTTCTCTCCCAATGGTCTTATCCAGCAATACAGATGGAGATTACAAGTTTCTCCAGTTTCACTTTCAGTTCACAAACTGACCCATTTTACAGCGTGTTTATTCATTTTTGTTTACTCCATAGCTGTGTATCGAATATGGTTTGGAATATGGAATGAACCTATTAGGCATTGCCTTGTATCCCTCTGGATAGAAAATGTGAGTTGGGTGTTCGCATCGCTTCTGAAATACGATTCACACACGAGTGTGTGTGTGTGTGTGTGTGTGTGTGTGTGTGTGTGTGTGTTATGTGTGTGTGTGGGGGGGGGGTTCGGGTAACCGTCGCTCGTGGATGGGAGAGACGAAGGGCTTTCGTTTACTTGTGATGGAATAGTCATTTCCCTAGATAGGGTGGGGGAGGTTGATTCATAGCGTTCCCAAACCCCCACCACGCTAAAAGGTCTGGGTTCGAATCCTTGCTGGCTGTTGAGGGGGCATGATGTGGTATAGTGCGCGTTCATATGGACTGTGTATTCGTAGGGAACATACCCAAATGGAAATCAGGTCTGTGCCACGCCTAACATAGCGGCCAGACAGATATACGAACTAGTGAAGAAATGAAGACACCTTCTTTTCCCTCCCCCCTCAATGGAAGAACTAGTTAAGCCATGGCGCCTTTTCTCTATTCCCTCCGGCACCACATATCCACTCGAGGCATAGAAAAAAAAAAGAGATATGTATTTGGACTCTTGTGTTGAGGAGAAGTGTGCTCTACCCTTTGCCTTTGGCTTCAGTGGGCCACGTCTTCACCGAGCGGGTGTTCGAATCCAGGATACGGCACCCGTTTCACGAGCCCACCTCGGCTGTATGAGGCGGTTTTAGCCACCCAAGAGCTGTTAGGGGTATGGGGAAAGAACTAGAGACATGATAATCTTAGGGACATTGGTTCGATGCCCCCGATCCACCCACAACTGCTGGAAGAAGTGGTTGCGGCAGCTCCCTGAAGCCCCTCCTCTCGTTGGTAGCATAGACACTGAATGGATTGTGGACTCGCTCTGTACTGGTAGTTAGAGAGAAGGGAGCGGGTGGTTGTTAGAGTGGTACTGGAGAACGGGATGTGTTATCAAGGACCCATGTCCCGGTTCGAATCCTTTAAGGGTCGTTCTTGCTGGTGGGTACCTTACTGTACCTCACAACCACCCACACACACACCATCGATGTACGTTATGTGTGTGTGTTGACGGTATAGTTCCGTAACCCTGAGCGTGGACAGCGGCCGCTGGAGGCGGCCAATCACAGGCCGGCGCATCGGTGACGTCATAGAAGGCTTAAGGCGTCCAGTGTTTATTGGTGGAAAAGATCGCTGAGCAGGAAGTTCTCTGGTGATATTATATATATATATATATATATTATAATATATATATATATATTATATATATATATAAAACGAGTTATGATGATCTGATGATGATTATGTTAAAATACGATAAATATATAAATTCCAAAGAGTTTTCCTGACGCTGGTATCTAAGTGTGCGGATGTGAACATGAGCTTCCGTTATTCCAACGAGTCTATTATTTTCCCCGAACGGACGAAACTGAAGCCTTTTTCAACCTTTGGTTATATACTTTTTTTTCTTTTTTGTTTTTACTCTTTCTCTCTCTGAGCCTTTTTCAACCTTTGGTTATATATACTTTTCTATCTATCTTCTCTCCTGAGACGGAATGATGTCCATGATTAAATTCGAGGTTAAATGAGTTTTTGTACGTGTTTCGGAAGCTGGGAGTAGAATCGTGACGTCAGAAGGAGACGTGATGTAACCATGACGACCGCTTGGTTGGGTGACGTGTGTGTGTGACGTCAGAGCGGGTTCGTGACATCAGTTGGTTTTTGGTTAAGAGGGTTAATGAGTCATCCTTGAACACGACGGTTTCCGTCGTGGTCAGTGAACGTGATCAAGGGTACGTTTTAACCGTCCGTTGTCGGGTCGTGTAGTGTGTGGTCAAGGGTCGTAATCGGTTGTTCTCGTATAGGTTCTTATACGTGTCAAGGGTTCGTATACCGTCGTGTCAAGGGTCGTATACCGTCGTGTCAGGTCGTATACCGTCGTGCAAGGTTCGTTATACCGTCGTGTTCAAGGGTCGTATACCGTCGTGGTCAAGGGTCGTATACCGTCGTGGTCAAGGGTTCGTATTACCGTCGTGTCAAGGGTCGTATACCGTCGTGGTCAAGGGTCGTATACCGTCGCGTCGTGTTCAAGGGTCGTATACCGTCGTGTTCAAGGGTCGTATACCGTCGTGGTCAAGGGTTATACGTGTCAAGGTCGTAACCGTCGTTCAAGGGTCGTATACCGTCGTGTTCAAGGGTCGTATACCGTCGGTTCAAGGTTACCGTCGTGTCAAGGGTCGTATACCGTCGTGTCAAGGGCGTATACCGTCGTGTCAAGGGTCGTATACCGTCGTGTCAAGGGTCGTATACGTCGTGGTCAAGGGTCGTATACCGTCGTGTTCAAGGTGTCGTATACCGTCGTGTTCAAGGGTCGTATACCGTCGTGTCAAGGGTCGTATACCGTCGTGTTCAAGGGTCGTATACCGTCGTGTTTCAAGGGTCGTATACCGTCGTGTTCAAGGGCGTATACCGTCGTGGTCAAGGGTCGTATACCGTCGTGGTTCAAGGGTCGTATACCGTCGTGGTCAAGGTCGTATACCGTCGGTTCAAGGGTCGTATACCGTCGTGTCAAGGGTCGTATACGTCGTGTCAAGGGTCGTATACCGTCGTGGTCAAGGGTCGTATACCGTCGTGGTCAAGGGTCGTATACCGTCGTGTTCAAGGGTCGTATACCGTCGTGTTCAAGGGTCGTATACCGTCGTGTCAAGGGTCGTATACCGTCGTGGTCAAGGGTCGTATACCGTCGTGGTCAAGGGTCGTATACCGTCGTGTTCAAGGGTCGTATACCGTCGTGTTCAAGGGTCGTATACCGTCGTGTCAAGGGTCGTATACCGTCGTGTCAAGGGTCGTATACCGTCGTGTCAAGGGTCGTATACCGTCGTGTTCAAGGGCGTATACGTCGTGGCCCAAGGTCGTATACCGTCGTGTTCAAGGGGTCGTATACCGTCGTGGTCAAGGGTCGTATACCGTCGTGGTCAAGGGTCGTATACCGTCGTGTTCAAGGGTCGTATACCGTCTGTTCAAGGCGTATACGTCGTTTCAAGGGTCGTATAACCGTCGTGTTCAAGGGTCGTATACCGTCGTGTCAAGGGTCGTATACCGTCTGGCAAGATCGTATCCGTGTGAAGGGTCGTATACCGTCGTGGTCAAGGGCGTATACCGTCGTGGTCAAGGTCGTATACCGTCGTGTCAAGGGTCGTATACCGTCGGTTCAAGGTCGTATACCGTCGTGTCAAGGGTCGTATACCGTCGTGGTCAAGGGTCGTATACCGTCGTGTTCAAGGGTCGTATACCGTCGTGGTCAAGGGTCGTATACCGTCGTGTTCAAGGGCGTATACCGTCGTGTTCAAGGGTCGTATAACGTCGTGGTTCAAGGGTCGTATACCGTCGTGTTCAAGGGTCGTATACCGTCGTGGTCAAGGGTCGTATACCGTCGTGTTCAAGGGGCGTATACCGTCGTGTTCAAGTGGATGCAAGAAGGGAAATGAAAGACTTTGTGATATAGAACAGACATGATCGTGAGGGAGATAGATAGATAGATAGATAGAGAGAGAGAGAGGAGAGAGAGAGAGAGAGAGAGAGAGAGAGAGAGAGAGAGAGAGAGAGAATAGAGAAGACGGACTGGTGTTTTACCTTGACCTTCTAAGGTTGCATGAAATAGTAAGGTGCACCTTCCTACCCCCCCACCCCCCCTCACACCCCCCTTTCCCACGAGCGATGGTGACCTTTTCCACCCCCCCCCCCGACCTTTTCCACACCCCACCTTCACCCCCCCTTTTTAGCCACCCTGTCCCCCTGGTGGTGTCCAGCGAACTATTCGGTTTATGTTGGACGAGCGAGATTTCGACGCCCCTGCAGACGTTCCTGACGTGGTGGATCCGACTTGCTTGGAGTCCTGGACCGTGTGCTTTGGAGATTCCGTGACCGTGTGCTTTGGAGATCCGTGACCGTGTGCTTTAGACATGACCGTGTGCTTTGGAGATCCGTGGACCGTGTGCTTTGGAGATCCGTGACCGTGTGCTTTGGAGATCCGTGGACCGTGTGCTTTGGAGATCCTTGAGCCGTGTGCTTTGGAGATCCGTGGACCGTGTGCTTTGGAGATCCGTGGACCGTGTGCTTTGGAGATCCGTGGACCGTGTGCTTTGGAGATCCTGACCGTGTGCTTTGGAGATCCGTGGCCTTGTGCTTTGGAGATCCGTGGACCGTGTGCTTTGGAGATCCGTGGACCGTGTGCTTTGGAGGATGGACTGCCGAGCAAAGGAATGGACCAATGTCTTCTCTGGACTGTGACACAGTTGGCCTCACTCCTCCCCGGCGTCATTTGATTTCTTCCTACCTCCTCCAGCTCCAACCCCATTTTTCTTACATATTCGCCATTTCCCGCTTTAGCCAGGTAGCGTTGAGAACAGAGGACTGAGCCTTAGAGGGAATATCCTCACTTGGCCCCTTTTTCTGTTCCTTCTTTTGGAAAAGTAGAAAAAACGGGAGGGGAGGGTTTTCAGCCCCCCGCTTCCTCCCCTTTTAGTCGCCTTCTGTTATATATATACAGTTATATATATATAATATATTATATATATATATATATAATATATATATATATATATATATATATATATATATTATATATATATATATATGTATATATTACGACATAAACTGATTACTTAAGCAGTTATTTGAACAGGATTTCCATAGATCATTCCATTGAAAAGAACTTAATAATGTGTACCCACGTCACCTCGTTATGAAAAATAATTATCCAGATATAATCCATAGCGCTACAATTACCTTTCCAAGTTACATATTATCGCTGCTCAGGAGGGCCCAACCCTTTGAACACCATATATATAGCTAGCCCTCCGCTGGCCATGTTATAATACAGTAGGGCGGAATGGGAACTGATGAACACTTAAATTTTTTATTATTTTTTTGGGGTGGGGGAGAGAAATGGAAACCTCACTCTATTGGACCTGAGCTTGACCTAATGAAAGGCCACACGTCCCTGGTAGAAATAGATTAAAGTTAGCTCTACCGCAGTGTTTGGCCCCCCGCGCCGATATTCGAACCCCGACCCCCCCTACCTGTATGTGGAGCCAAAGTTAAATTGGACAGTTGATATTGTCGGTGTATAATTTTGGCTAAATTTTGCTCAAAATTCGTTTGTCGTTTGATGCAGATAAAAAAATCTTTTATTAAAGCATTTATTTATTTATTTATTTTTTTTTTTTGCTAAATTTGCTCAAAATTCTTTTATCGTTCGATGTTGATGAAAATAAAGTCCTTTATGACACATATGGAAGTATTAGATTACGTGAAGAATATCGACAAAGGAAACTTGAAAACATTTTATTTATTAAGAGACTAACACTGAATTTTAAGATAAATAAAGTAATTAGTTAATGATGTAATGCGTTTTTTGAATGGTCACTGGGTTCCATTGTATGATAAACACACCTCACGTAAATATATGTATAATGTCTCCCTTTGCCTCACATTCAGACACTCTCTGCTCATATTCCCCCCCCCCTCCCAATCCCCCACTATCCCCCCCCCCCCCCAGCGCCCTCTCTCTACCCCTCAAAGAAGCAGAACCTAGAGACACACATTCACATCAACCCAACCAGACCAAGCACCCGAAAAACAACCGCCATTCCAAAATACGCCACAAGCACCACCTCAATGGGCCTCCGTCTATCGGATACAACACTCCCTAGACAAACACGGGTCGCGTTTCCCCCCTCCATCTACCACACCCTGGATGTGGATTTCGCCACATCTCAAGGACCTAATCGTGCCCCACGAGATATGTGCCACAGTGAAGACACACCGACCAATTTACTCCCCATTTGGCCATTAAGCTCGCCACATAGACGCATACACATCACAACACTCCATGACCTGGGGTCGTGGTGGAAGTGGCTGGCTTCCTGGGCGCTGCCGGAGTACCATAAAAACTGAAGAGACACCAAGTTCAGTATATATATATATATATATATATATATATATATATATATATATTATGTATATATATATATATATATATATATATATATTATATATATATATATATTATATATATATATTATATTATATTTTGTCGCTGTCTCCCATGTTAGCGAGGTAGCGCAAGGAAACAGACGAAAGAATGGCCCAACCCACCCACATACACATGTATATACATAAACGCCCACACACACACACATATACATACCTTTACATTTCAACGTATACATATATATACATACACAGACATACATATATACACAGGTGCATATTCGTACATGCTGCCTTCATCCATTCCTGCCAGCACCTCGCCACACATGAAATAACAACCCCCTCCCCCCTCATGTGCGCGAGGTAGCGCTAGGAAAAGACAACAAAGGCCACGTTCGTTCACACTCAGTCTCTAGCTGTCATGTAATAATGCACCGAAACCACAGCTCCCTTTCCACATCCAGGCCCCACAGAACTTTCCATGGTTTACCCCAGACACTTCACATGCCCTTGTTCAATGCACTGACAGCACGTCGACCCCGGTATACCACATCGTTCCAATTCACTCTATTCCTTGCACGCCTTTCACCTTCCTGCATGTTCAGACCCCGATCACTCAAAATCTTTTTCACTCCATCTTTCCACCTCCAATTTGGTCTCCCACTTCTCCTCGTTCCCTCCACCTCCGACACATATATCCTCTTGGTCAATCTTTCCTCACTTATTCTCTCCATGTGACCAAACCATTTCAAAACACCCTCTTCTGCTCTCTCAACCACCTCTTTTTATTACCACACATCTCTCTTACCCTTTCATTACTTACTCGATCAAACCACCTCACACCGCATATTGTCCTCAAACATCTCATTTCCAACACATCCACCCTCCTCCACACAACCCTATCTGTAGCCCTCGCCTCGCAACCATACAACATTGTTGGAACCACTATTCCTTCAAACATACCCATTTTTGCTCTCTGAGATAATGTTCTTGCCTTCCACACATTCTTCAACGCTTCCAGAACTTTCGTCCCCCTCCCCCACCCTGTAACTCACTTCGGCTTCCATGGTTCCATCTGCTGCCAAATCCACTCCCAGATATCTAAAACACTTCACTTCCTCCAGTTTTTCTCCATGCAAACTTACCTCCCAATTGACTTGTCCCTCAACCCAGCTGTACCTAATAACCTTGCTCTTATTCACATTTACTCTCAGCTTTCTTCTTTCACACACTTTACCAAACTCAGTCACCAGCTTCTGCAGTTTCTCACCCGAATCAGCCACCAGCGCTGTATCATCAGCGAACAACAACTGACTTACTTCCCAAGCTCTCTCATCCCCAACAGACTTCAAACTTGCCCCTCTTTCCAAACCTCTTGCATTCACCTCCCTAAAAACCCCATCCATAAACAAATCAAACAACCATGGAGACCTCACGCACCCCTGCCGCAAACCAACATTCATTGGGAACCAATCACTTTCCTCTCTTCCTACTCGTACACATGCCTTACATCCTCGATAAAAACTTTTCACTGCTTCTAACAACTTGCCTCCCACACCATATATTCTTAGTACCTTCCACAGAGCATCTCTATCAACTCTATCATATGCCTTCTCCAGATCCATAAATGCTACATACAAATCCATTTGTTTTCTAAGTATTTCTCACATACATTCTTCAAAGCAAACACCTGATCCACACATCCTCTACCACTTCTGAAACCACACTGCTCTTCCCCAATCTGATGCTCTGTACATGCCTTCACCCTCTCAATCAATACCCTCCCATATAATTTACCAGGAATACTCAACAAACTTATACCTCTGTAATTTGAGCACTCACTCTTATCCCCTTTGCCTTTGTACAATGGCACTATGCACGCATTCCGCCAATCCTCAGGCACCTCACCATGAGTCATACATACATTAAATAACCTTACCAACCAGTCAACAATACAGTCACCCCTTTTTTAATAAATTCCACTGCAATAGCATCCAAACCTGCTGCCTTGCCGGCTTTCATCTTCCGCAAAGCTTTTACTACCTCTTCTCTGTTTACCAAATGATTTTCCCTAACCCTCTCACTTTGCACACCACCTCGACCCAAACACCCTATATCTGCCACTCTATCATCAAACACATTCAACAAACCTTCAAAATACTCACTCCATTTCCTTCTCACATCACCACTACTTGTTATCACCTCCCCATTAGCCCCCTTCACTAAAGTTCCCATTTGTTCCCTTGTCTTACGCAAGAGAACAGATAAATAGGTAGATAGATAGATACGCACACACACACACACACACACACACACACACCTGGCCGACTGTGAGGTTCAATTTAGAGGATAAATGAGAAAGGCGCTTAGCCTGCCTTCCCCTCCCCTCCTTCCCCCACCCCCTCCCACCCACCCACGGCCTGTCCTTTGCACGGGGGGGGGGGGGTTCAGCGTTAGCCTGGGGTAGGGAGGGGGAGGAGGAGGAGGAGGAGAAGAGAGAGGAGGAAGAGGAAGGAGAGGAGAGAGAGGAGGAGGAGAGGAGGAGGAGGAGGAGGAGGAGAGGAGGAGGAAGAGGAGGAGAGAGAGGAGGAGAGGAAGGAGGAGGAGGAGGAGAGAGGAGAGGAGGAGAGGAAGGAGGAGGAGGAGGAGGAAGAGGAGGAGGAGAGAGGAGGAGGAGGAGAGAGGAGGAGGAGGAGAGGAGGAGAGAAGAGGAGGAGAGAGGAGGAGAGGAGGAGGAGGAGTGAGAGGAGGGGGAGGATAGAGGAGAGAAGAGGATGGAGGGAAGAGAGGAGGAGAGGGGATTGGAGGAGGAGGACGCACGGACAGGGTGAGAAAATGAGTGGGTTGACGTGGTAGACGGGTTTCGCGGGTTAGCGCTCACCGCTACACGTGCCGAAATGAGTGGTTATTGCAGCGAGGTTAGCGGGTTAGCGCTCACCGCTACACGTGCCGAAATGAGTGGTTATTGCAGCGAGGTTAGCGGGTTAGCGATCACCGCTGCACGTGCTAAATACTAGCGCTAACTTTAGCCAGTCGAGGTGGTGTATGATATAAAAAGATTAAGGAAATGGTTTGAATTAATCTCTGTGTGGCGTTGAATTAATCTATATTCTGGCTCTAATCTCGTAAGAATGTATATATATATTATATATATATATATATATATATATATATATATATATATATATTTTCATTTATTTATTGATTTTGCTTTGTCGCTGTCTCCCGCGTCAGCGAGGTAGCGCAACGAAACAGACGAAAGAATGGCCCAACCCACCCACATACACATGTATATACATACACGTCCACACACGCACATATACATACCTATACATCTCAACGTATACATACATATACACACACAAACGTATACATATATGTATACACACACATGTACATAATTCATGCTTGCTGCCTTCATTCATTCCCGTCGCCACCCGCCACACATGAAATGGCACACCCCCCTCCCTCCACCTCTTCCCCTCCACCTCCCCCAAAATAGCCCCGGAGGGCACATCACCCCTGAGGGAGGGAAGGAGGGAGGGAAGGAGGGAGGAAGAGGTGGTGGGGCTGGAGGGATGTGTGTGTGGGAGGGCCTCTAACCCAGGCGTTCAATTTCCCAGACGACTGAGTGTGTCCAGCGCGAAGCCCCGCCCCACACCCCCACACACCCCACGGGGTCCCCATGGGTCATTCATGGAGTGGGGCAACAGCTAGGTGGACGGAAATAGAGAAAGGCTACGATGAACTCGTCACATACGTAAATAAAAAAAAAAAAACGGTAAATAAGATAATTATTCGTGCTAATCACACAGGATAATAAGTCTTACTTAAGGTAATGTGGGGGTTGGGCAACATGGGGGAGGATAAGTGTTCATTACTTATGGTAAGTGTGGGGGGTGGGTTGTGGGGAGGGGGAGGATAAAGTGTACTTATTCATTACTTAAGGTAAGTGTGGGGGGTGGTGGGTTGTGGGGGCGTGAGGGGGGGAGGATAAAGTGTACTTATTCATTACTTATGGTAAGTGTGGGGGGTGGGTTGTGGGGCGTGAGGGGGGAGGATAAAGTGTACTTATTCATTACTTAAGGTAAGTGTGGGGGGTGGGTGGGTTGGGTTGTGGGCGCGTAGGGGGGGATAAAGTGTACTTATTCATTACTTAAGGTAAGTGTGGGGGTTGGGTTGTGGGGGCGTGAGGGGGGGAGGATAAAGTGTACTTATTCATTACTTAAGGTAAGTGTGGGGAGGAGGGTGGGTTGGGTTGTTGGGGCGTGAGGGGGGGGAGGATAAAGTGTACTTATTCATTACTTAAGGTAAGTGTGGGGGGTGGGTGGGTTGGGTTGTGGGGTTGTGGGGGGATGAAGTGTACTTATTCATTACTTAAGGTAAGTGTGGGGGGGTGGGTGGGTTGGGTTGTGGGGTTGTAGGGGGGATAAAGTGTACTTATTCATTACTTAAGGTAAGTGTGGGGGGTTTGTGGGGTTGTGGAGGCATAGGGGGAGGATAAATTGTACGTATTGATTACACAAGGTAAGTGTGGGGGGTTGGGTTGTGGGGGGGAGGGGGGGAGGATAAAGTGTACTTAATCATTACTTAAGGTAAGTGTGGGGAGGAGGGTGGGTTGGGTTGTTGGGGCGTGAGGGGGGGGAGGATAAAGTGTACTTATTCATTACTTAAGGTAAGTGTGTGGGGGGTGGGTTGTGGGGGCGCGGGAGGGGGAGAGGATAAAGTGTACTTATTTAAAGTCGTCTGGAAATAACAAGTGGTTAACAAAATACGGTCGTTAACCCCCCCCCCCCCCCCCACTAGCCAGGTTTCTTCTACGTATTTCCCATTTTCTAACACATGATCCGTTCCCTACAGAAAACGGGAACCAGTTGTGTTCAGAATCTGGCCATGGCTTCGTCTCCAGACATCTATATTGACGTGCTGTCACTGGATTGAACCAGGGCATGTGAAGCGTCTGGGGTAAACCATGCAAAGTTCTGTGGGGCCTGGATGTGGAAAGGAAGCTGTGGTTTCGGTGCCTGGAAGTGGAAAGGGAGCTGTGGTTTCGGTGTCTGGATGTGGAAAGGGAGCTGTGGTTACGGTGCCTGGAAGTGGAAAGGGAGCTGTGGTTTCGGTGCATTATTTCATGACAGCTAGAGACTGAGTGTGAACGAATGGGGCCTTTGTTGTCTTTTCCTAGCGCTACCTCGCACACATGAGGGGGGAAGGGGTTATTCCATGTGTGGCGAGGTGGCGATGGGAATGAATAAAGGCAGACTATGAATTATGTACATGTGTATCTATGTATATGTCTGTGTGTGTATATATATGTATACGTTGAGATGTATAGGTATGTATATGTGCGTGTGTGGACGTGTATGTATATACATGTGTATGGGGGTGGGTTGGGCCATTTCTTTCGTCTGTTTCCTTGCGCTACCTCGCTAACGCGGGAGACAGCGACAAAGCAATATGAATAAATAAATAAATATATTATATATATATATTAAATTGCCATAAATAGTAACTGATTTTGAAAATTGACGCTAGGATAGGGGGGAGAGGGTTAATTGCCTCGTTAACCCAAAATTAAAACGGGAAGCCTATAAACCGGTTTTAAACCCCCAGGGCCGACGGCCCCTAAAAAAAAAAAGAAAACAAAAAAGAGAATGTTTACTTAGGAAGTAAGAATAAGAAAACACGCATACGAGACGAAGACCGTTCATACGTAGACAAACAGTCATACGTAATAACCCTAAACCAGTCATACGACGTAAAAACACGTCATTGAATTAACACTTAAGTAGTTAAAACCAAGTTACGTAGTAAAACATCCATATAGCAAAATTAATTATTATTTTATAAAATTTTATTAATATATATTAAAAAAAAAAATAAAAAAAAAAAAAAAATAAATATTATTAAATAATATTAATTAAATATAATAAGAAAAATCATAATATATATATATAATATATATATATATTATATATAATATAAATATATATATAAATAAATAAAATAAAAATAAAAATATAATGAATTTAAAAGAATAAATAGAGAAAAAGAAAAATGTCATACGTAGACGTAAAACCACGTCATACGTAGACGTAAACAGCATGTAGACGTAAACCGTATATAGACGAAAGACTCATTTGACGACCCCTTTCTAGACGAAACACCATCGTAACGTAAAACACGTCATACAGAGACCCTCTACGAGAGAAAAACCACGCATAGTAGATTTAAAAAACCCGGTCATACGTAGGACGTAAAAACAGTTCATAGATAAGAAACCTACGTAGAGTAAAAACCCAGTAGTAAAAAACTGTTTGTAGACGTAAAACACGTCATAGTATCGAAAGACACGAAATACTGAAAAACCTAATAGAGTAAAACCCTATAAGATTAAAACAGTCATACGTAAGTAAAACCAGTCATACGCGAAAAACCACGGAAATAGAGAAAACCAGTTAGAGAAAACCGTTTTCGTGACGAAGACCAGAACGTGAAAAAGTCTCCATAAGAGGGGTAAGCAGTCATACGTAGACGTAAAACAGTCATGGAGACGTAAAACGTTTCGTAGACGTAAAACCACGTCATACGTAGACGTAAAACCACGTCATACGTAGACGAAAACCACGTCATACGTAGACGTAAAACCACGTCATACGTAGACGTAAAACCACGTCATACGTAGACGTAAAACCACGTCATACGTAGACGAAAAACCACGTCATACGTAGACGAAAACCACGTCATACATAGACGTAAAACCACGTCATACGTAGACGAAAACCACGTCATACGTAGACGTAGCCACATTTGTGAATTTGAGCTGGTGTGGTGTTTTAACATTGTGAAATTAAAAGTGGTTAACCCGTGGCGCGCGCGCGCGCGGGGAGGGAGGGTATCCCCTCCCCTCCCCCTTCCCTCCTTCCCCTCCCCCTCCCCTCCCCTTCTCCCTCCAATTAGCCTCCAGGGCCCGAATCCATCCATCCCCCCCTCACCCCCTCCCCCTCCTACCTCCCCCCCCTCCTGCCTCCTCTTTCCCTCCTCCCCCCCCCCATTATCCTCCGGGGGGGCCGCCCCCCCCCGTAGCGCCTCTCCACGCGCCCCCCCACCCCTCACCCCCCCTTCCTCCTCCTTGATTCGTAGCCCGTGGCTCGTAACGCAATTAACCTGATGTCATTAGAGAGGGGGAGGTGCCTTGTGGAGGGGGGGATGGGGGGGGCGAGGGGGGGGGGGCGAAGGCCGCGCTGTCGTCTGCTACAGGTGAATGATGGGGGGGTGGACGGGGGGGAGGGGGCTAGTTAGTTATGGTGGCTTTGGTAGTTTCCCGCGTGAGCGAGGGTAGCGCCAGGGACAGACGAAGACAAAGGGCCCCCCCCCCATTCGTTTAACACTCTAGTCTCTCGCTCTTATGTGTCCTGCACCGAAACCACAGCTCCCCCCTTTCCATGTCATGTGTCATGCACCGAAACCACAGCTCCCATTCCATGTCATGTGTCCTGCACCGAAACCACAAGCTCTTTCTTTTCATGTCATGTCCATCGAACCACGCTCCTTTCAGTCATGTGTTCGCACCGAAACCACAGCTCCCTTTCCATGTCATGTGTTCTGCACCGAAACCACAGCTCCCTTTCCATGTCATGTGTCCTGCACCGAAACCACAGCTCCCTTTCCATGTCATGTGTCATGCACCGAAACCACAGCTCCCTTTCCATGTCATGTGTCCTGCACCGAAACCACAGCTCCCTTTCCATGTCATGGGCCCTGCACCGAAACCACAGCTCCCTTTCCATGTCATGTGTCCTGACACCGAAACCACAGCTCCCTTTCCATGTCATGTGTCCTGCACCGAAACCACAGCTCCCTTTCCATGTCATGTGTTCTGCACCGAAACCACAGCTCCCTTTCCATGTCATGTGTCCTGCACCGAAACCACAGCTCCCTTTCCATGTCATGTGTCATGCACCGAAACCACAGCTCCCTTTCCATGTCATGTGTCCTGCACCGAAACCACAGCTCCCTTTCCATGTCATGGGCCCTGCACCGAAACCACAGCTCCCTTTCCATGTCATGTGTCCTGAACCGAAACCACAGCTCCCTTTCCATGTCATGTGTCCATGCACCGAAACCACTGCTTCCTTTCCATGTCATGTCTCATGCATCGAAACCACAGCTCCCTTTTTACACATCCAGGCCCCCACAGACCTTTCCATGGTTTACCCTGGACGCATAGGTTCGAATCCTGGTTGCGGCAGTCTGTCCACAGTGAACCTAGCTGTTCATTCCACTCTTAGGGCCTCAGTTACCCATGCCCATCTCAGCTAACATAAGAGAAATAAGACAATTGTACCATAACCAATCCTTATTCATACATAAATAAATGAAAAACATCATTTACACAATATATATATATATATATATATATATATATATATATATATATATATATATATATATATATATATATATATATGTATATATGTGTGTGGAAGTCGAGAACATTATCTCGGAAAGCAAAAATGGGTATGTTTGAAGGAATAGTGGTTCCAGCAATGTTGTATGGTTGCGAGGCGTGGGCTATGGATAGAGTTGTGCGCAGGAGGATGGATGTGCTGGAAATGAGATGTTTGAGGACAATGTGTGGTGTGAGGTGGTTTGATCGAGTAAGTAATGTAAGGTTAAGAGAGATGTGTGGAAATAAAAAGAGCGTGGTTGAGAGAGCAGAAGAGGGTGTTTTGAAATGGTTTGGGCACATGGAGAGAATGAGTGAGGAAAGATTGACCAAGAGGATATATGTGTCGGAGGTGGAGGGAACGAGGAGAAGTGGGAGACCAAATTGGAGGTGGAAAGATGAAGTGAAAAAGATTTTGAGTGATCGGGGCCTGAACATGCAGGAGGGTGAAAGGCGGGCAAGGAATAGAGTGAATTGGATCGATGTGGTATACCGGGGTTGACGTGCTGTCAGTGGATTGAATCAGGGCATGTGAAGCGTCTGGGGTAAACCATGGAAAGTTGTGTGGGGCCTGGATGTGGAAAGGGAGCTGTGGTTTCGGGCATTATTGCATGACAGCTAGAGACTGAGTGTGAACGAATGGGCCTTTGTTGTCTTTTCCTAGCGCTACCTCGCACACATGAGGGGGGATGGTATTCCATGTGTGGCGAGGTGGCGATGGGAATGAATAAAGGCAGACTGTGAATTGTGTGCATGTGTATATATGTATGTGTCTGTGTGTATATATATGTGTACATTGAGATGTATAGGTATGTATATTTACGTGTGTGGACGTGTATGTATATACATGTGTATGGGGTGGGTTGGGCCATTTCTTTCGTCTGTTTCCTTGCGCTACCTCGCAAACGCGGGAGACAGCGACAAAGCAAAATAAAATAAATAAATATAAAATATATATATATTATGATAATGATAATAATGATAATAATAATAATAATAATAATAATAATAATAATAATAATAATAATAATAATAATATATTCGCGCGCCAAGAGTCGTATTCGCCAAGAAAAACGGTCGCTGGCAAGCGTCGACTCCGGTCCCCCCCCCGCCACCCCCTGGGTCGTCCTCACCACCCCTCACCCCTCACCCTCCCTCCCCTCACCCTGCCTCCCCTCACACCCCCATCATCCCCTCCGTAGGCTCCCCTCCGTAGGCTCTTCAAAATTTCGGCCATTGGCGGTGACGTGTGTAAAGGTGATGTACCGACGTGGACGCTCACTGAGCCCTGAGGGATTGGAGGTTGGGAGGTTGGGAGGGAGGGATGATTATTGATCTGCTCCTGCTTGCCGTGCTTGCATTACCGGGGAGGAGAGAGAGAGAGAGAGAGAGAGAGAGAGAGAGAGAGAGAGAGAGAGGCAATATCTCTGTGTGTGTCTGTGTGTGTGTCGCCATTATGCCGACATGGATTGAGATATTTTGAATTAATCTCGGCGTTATCTTAACGTATCGCTTTCTCTATTTACTCTACTGTATTTATTATTATTTTATAATGAATTTGGAGATTGAGAGAGATGTATATATAATTGTCTAAGGTAATGTACTGAAATATGAAGAGGACTTGTTAAGAAAATGGGTGTGAATGCCGCGCATTTTCTAATCTGGTGACGTCACCACATTGAGGTGGTGATGACGTCATGTTAGCAGTGACACCACAGCTTGCGCATCCCAAACTTAGCCGACGGTAGGATGGCTCTTACGAGATAAATTATTTATTAGTACAAGTTTAAAGAGTAATTAATGATAATATTCATTATTTATTATTGATAATTCTTTCTCTAGTACGAGTCTTTGCGTGACTGTTGCCATATTGTGTTATCAATTCGGTTACCGTAAGTATTTTTGTATCTATTCTTTATCTCGTGTCTTTATTGCATCATTTGCCTTGAATTATTCATATTTATCGATTATTAATTATTCATATTTATTAATTATTAATTACTGTACAACCTCAGCTGTTATTGGTATAGGTCGTTAATGCCCCTGAGGATAGATAGTCTCGGTGTCTAGTGAACGCTGGCATCTTGTGCAAACGTCATTATCAGCTTGACGTTGGAGATGGTGCCAAAATACTCCTCCAGTGTTGGAGATGGTGCCAAAATACTCCTCCAGTGTTGGAGATGGTGCCAAAATACTCCTCCAGTGTTGGAGATGGTGCCAAAATACTCCTCCAGTGTTGGAGATGGTGCCAAAATACTCCTCCAGTGTTGGAGATGGTGCCAAAATACTCCTCCAGTGTTGGAGATGGTGCCAAAAATACTCCTCCAGTGTTGGAGATGGTGCCAAAATACTCCTCCAGTGTTGGAGATGGTGCCAAAATACTCCTCCAGTGTTGGAGATGGTGCCAAAA
>NC_092240.1:48764994-48767494 GCF_036320965.1 Panulirus ornatus | reverse complement strand
ACCACGCTCTTTTATTTCCACACATCTCTCTTACCCTTACGTTACTTACTCGATCAAACCACCTCACACCACACATTGTCCTCAACATCTCATTCCAGCACATCCATCCCTCTGCGCACAACTCTATCCATAGCCCAACGCCTCGCAACCATACAACATTGTTGGAACCACTATTCCTTCAAACATACCCATTTTTGCTTTCCGAGATAATGTTCTCGACTTCCACACATTTTTTCAAGGCTCCCAAAATTTTCGCCCCCTCCCCCACCCTATGATCCACTTCCGCTTCCATGGTTCCATCCGCTGACAGATCCACTCCCAGATATCTAAAACACTTCACTTCCTCCAGTTTTTCTCCATTCAAACTCACCTCCCAATTGACTTGACCCTCAACCCTACTGTACCTAATAACCTTGCTCTTATTCACATTTACTCTTAACTTTCTTCTTCCACACACTTTACCAAACTCCGTCACCAGCTTCTGCAGTTTCTCACATGAATCAGCCACCAGCGCTGTATCATCAGCAAACAACAACTGACTCACTTCCCAAGCTCTCTCATCCCCAACAGACTTCATACTTGCCCCTCTTTCCAGGACTCTTGCATTTACCTCCCTAACAACCCCATCCATAAACAAATTAAACAACCATGGAGACATCACACACCCCTGCCGCAAACCTACATTCACTGAGAACCAATCACTTTCCTCTCTTCCTACACGTACACATGCCTTACATCCTCGATAAAAACTTTTCACTGCTTCTAACAACATATAATGGGGGTATTTCACGTATTTCGCCAAAATAAAAACCCTGTGAAATGAAATAGAGGGGGAAAAGAAGGGTTCCGGGCCATGACCGTGAAATTAAATTGCTCGCCAAAAAAAAAGAAAAAAAAAGGAAAGAGAAACAAAACAAAATAAAAACAATTTGGAATCTGGAAATGAGAGGCTGGATCCCTGGATGGATGGTCCAGAGAAGCGGGGTTAGAGTCCTGCCCAGAGCCAGCCACTTGAATTGGAAAGTTTCCTGGGTTCGAGTCCTTGCTGTTGGAGGGCATGGTGTTGTATACCCGTGGGGCCACGCGACGGTGTTAGGGGCGATTTTAGCCATGGGGAAGCATGGGACTTCCGTCCTTGTTGTTGTGTTGTTTAGGGGGATGTGTGGATAGGCCTTGGAGAGGGGGAGGGTCATTGAGTAGGGGGTGTGGGGTGGAGGCTGTCTCCCTTCTCCTCTCCCCCACTCCCCTCATTAAGATGGAGGTCTTCTCCAACACGATAGCTTGTGGTGGGGGTCCTCTCCAACACTTCATCTTGTGGTGGGGGTCCTCTCCAACACTTCATCTTGAGGTGGGGGTCCTCTCCAACACTTCAACTGGTGGTGGGGGTCCTCTCCAACACTTCAACTTGTGGTGGGGGTCCTCTTCAACACTTCAACTTGTAGTGGGGGTCCTCTCCAACACTTGTGGTGGGGTCCTCTCCAACACTTCAACTTGTGGTGGGGGTCCTCTCCAACACTTTAACTTGTAGTGGGGGTCCTCTCCAACACTTCAACTGGTGGTGGGGTCCTCTCCAACACTTCAGCTTGAGGTGGGGGTCCTCTCCAACACTTCATCTTGTGGTGGGGGTCCTCTCCAACACTTCAGCTTGTGGTGGGGGTCCTCTCCAACACTTCAGCTTGTGGTGGGGGTCCTCTCCAACACTTCAACTTGTGGTGGGGGTCCTCTCCAACACTTTAACTTGTAGTGGGGGTCCTCTCCAACACTTTAACTTGTGGTGGGGGTCCTCTCCAACACTTTAACTTGTAGTGGGGGTCCTCTCCAACACTTTAACTTGTAGTGGGGGTCCTCTCCAACACTTTAACTTGTGGTGGGGGTCCTCTCCAACACTTTAACTTGTGGTGGGGGTCCTCTCCAACACTTTAACTTGTGGTGGGGGTCCTCTCCAACACTTCAACTTGTGGTGGGGGTCCTCTCCAACACTTCAACTTGTGGTGGGGGTCCTCTCCAACACTTTAACTTGTGGTGGGGTCCTCTCCAACACTTAACTTGTGGTGGGGGTCCTCTCCAACACTTTAACTTGTGGTGGGGTCCTCTCCAACACTTTAACTTGTGGTGGGGGTCCTCTCCAACACTTTAACTTGTGGTGGGGGTCCTCTCCAACACGACAACTTGTGGTGGGGGTCCTCTCCAACACAACTTGTGGTGGGGGTCCTCTCCAACACGACACCTTGTGGGGGGGGTCCTCTCCAACACGACAACTTGTGGTGGGGGTCCTCTCCAACACGACAACTTGTGGTGGGGGTCCTCTCCAACACGACAACTTGTGGTGGGGGTCCTCTCCAACACTTCAGCTTGTGGTTTGGGTCCTCTCCAACACTTCAGCTTGTGGTTTGGGTCCTCTCCAACACTTCAACTTGTGGTGGGGGTCCTCTCCAACACGACAACTTGTGGTGGGGGTCCTCTCCAACACGACAACTTGTGGTGGGGGTCCTCTCCAACA